>NC_067233.1:27344123-27354123 GCF_019924925.1 Ctenopharyngodon idella | reverse complement strand
TTAATACTCGGAATTTGTCTAAACACACACAGCCAAAAACCAACAATTCTCTCCTTACAACAACACAATGTCCTGTGTTCTTTCTCTATAGTACTGTAATTTAACTGATGTTGATTGAATTTCTTGGAATAAAAGCATATGGGGTGGTCGATTCCCTGATCATCCTCTTTAGTAGGACAGTACCCGCACTGGTTCCACTGGCATCCACTTAGAGTTTAAATGGTTTGGTGAAATCAGGGGCAGCAAAGACAGGAAAACTACTAAACAACGTTTTGAAAGAATCAAAAGCAATTTGACAGAACAGTTAGAATGAAAGAAACATATTTTTGAAGTTTATCAGTGAGAGGCTTTACTACATCTGAGAAGGTTTACAGAAGTTTCTGTAGTATGATAGTAAAATGCCAGAGTTCCCTTTTAGATTTAGGATAGGGGAAATCAATGATGGCACAAACTTTAGATTCCACTGGTCGAACGGTTCCATGACCGACCTAAATAGGTGACCTTAGCATGACAAAAACATTATTTTACTAAACTGAGGGTGAGATTAGCCTCTTGGAACCTAGAACAGACTTCCTTTAGAGTTTTAAAATGACTTTTCCATGTTTCAGAGTAGCAAACAACATAATCAAGATATGCTTCACAATTTTTCACATTAGTCAACACCTTACTCATTAATCTCTGAAAGTGGCAGGAGCATATTTCAGGCCAAAAGCGAGGACCTTGTATTGCAGAAAAGCATCTGGAATAGAGAAAGTGGAGATTTCGGAGGCACGATCAATGAGTGGCACCTGCCAATACCCCTTAAGCAAATCTAACTTTGTCACAAATTTTGCCTGACTAATGCGGCCAATACAATCATCTATTCTAAGAAGTGGGAAAGAATCCACAATTTGCTCCCTTATATTGAATTTGGGGGGCATTTTTTTTTTTTCATTTTGGTGGCATTTTTGCCCAAAGCCCCTGTTTATTTCTGACTCCGAAGAGGAACAAACTCCTCCTGACATCACACAAAAACAAGTAACTAAATGTGGAAACAAAACCAAGAACTGTGTAAAGAAAACACCAAAACATCACAATCGTAGTAATAATTCATGACCCAGTGCATGCTGGGAAGAGGGAAAATGGGACTAAACCATAAAACCAATTTTCAGTGTAGACCTATTAGAGCAGCAAAAAAGAATGCATTGATTCAGCTCACCTGCTGTGCTTGTTGGTTTGACTGGAAAGAAAGAAAGAAAGAAAGAAATGAGATGCATTACTTGAATTCCTAAAATAAACAAAACAAAACAAAAAAACTTCTCCAGCATTATTTACTTGATTTTTAGATTAAGCATCAGGGCCAAATAAATAGTCTGTGCATATTTTGTCTAGTTGACATCAGTTAAGAAGTGCAGGCTGAAAATAGCAGTCTATGTATGTGGTCAGTAGGAGCTGCTCAAAACAGAGAAACTTTCCCTATTCCAGCATGTTTCTCCATACATGACCTCATTCTCTGTCGAGGGTGCAGAATGGCGCTATGCGGTAGCATTATGCAATCATACCTGGGAGAATGGAACAATCCATTTTTCACGGAAAAGAGGGTAGAGAGTGGTCGGTCGAAGAAAGTGGAGATTGTTGGCATTTCAGGTTAATCCTTCAAAGGACTGTTCAGTCGGTGCCGGCAGGTAATTAGAAAAAAAAAAAAAAAAAGCCACAGAAAACTTGGTATTACAGAATAGTTGGGTAATGTTTGTAATGGTACTTTTTATATTTTCATTTGTAAATAACTTTTTTTTTTTTTTTTTTTCTTTGGTTGTTTTTACAGAACAAGTTTTGTCACAATTAAATTCCAATGCATGCTGCCAGTTTAAATTTGTAAAAAGGAAGTTTACAAAGATATGTTGGAATTGATTTGAGACACACACACACACACACACACACACACACACACACACATAATCCGCATAATACGTTGTAATACCCATGACATTATACACATTTCTGTCCTCATAAACCATGTATACAAGAACACACACACACACACACACACACATATATAATATATATATATATATATATATATATATAATATATAATGTGTGTGAGAGAGAGAGAGAGAGAGAGAGAGAGAGAGAGAGAGTTAACTATCAGTTGTTCAAACAGGATTTTTTTCGTTTCCTCCAATTGAGACATTATATTTCTAATAGCACAACACTTGTTAGGAATTGTGAAATGTCTTCTATTGAGATATTATTATTTTTATCATCTGGAAAAACAAATTCTCTGGGTAGGTTTTATGGTTCTATATGTTCAATCTCTTCTGCTGATACATAGAGAATTAAAACTAAATGGGAAGAAGTGTTAGCTACTGATACTGATGAAACACGGGATGACATTTCTTATGCTAAGAAAATATCTGTTTGTAAACGTACAAGAGAAATACAATTTAAAATCATACATAGACTCCATATTTCCCCTAAGCACAGGCATTTTTTTAACCCCTCTCTATCGCCTATGTGTTTAAAGTGTAAAACTGAAATAGGTACTTTAACACATTGTATGTGGTCATGTAGAAGACTGCAAAGGTATTGGTTTTTAGTGCTAGGGGAAATGGAAAAGATCTTTAATACTCAGTTGGATTTTGACCCAGACTCACTGGTGTTGGGTAGATAAGGTAAATAGACGCATTGTTTCATCTGCTAATAAGAAATTGTATAATATTATATCCTTTGCTGCCAGAAAAAATATTTTACTTAATTGGATCAGTGATAAATCTCCATCACTTAAAGGTTGGTATAAGATTATTTTTGAGTTGATTCCCCTGGAGCGTCTTACCTATGTACTACATCAAAAATAATGGACTTTTTTTTTTTATCCTTTTCTTTATCCTTTTGAAGTATTTTTTTCTAACCTGTTATATTATGGTGTAGTCCTGTTTTATATATAAAACTGAGCTATTTGTGTTCTTGTCTTGTTTTGTTTTTTAGTTGATATATGTATATATATATATGGTGATGAAAACTCAAATATAATTATATATAAAAAAATAACTTGAAAAGTTATGTACAAAATGGCTTTCAAAAGATTTTCTCAATTTAATTTATTGAACTTTTTTTTTTATTGTAGCCAAGAAATTAAGGATAAAATGATTCAACCTGACCGGCCATTGAGGTTGCATTTTCAGACATCATCATTAACAGATTGTTCAGTCCTGCATTGCATTCAAAGAAATGCTTTCACTAGCCAGTACAATATGTGATTAATGAGTTTTATTTGATTCAAATATGAGTGCTCAAACTACAGCCTTAATTCCCTCTAACCTCAGAATCATGTCACAATGCTGCTAAAAGGGATATTTAGAGGTTGTTTTTATTTATCCACAATAATTCAGTGCGACCCAAATAGAGTCTGCTTGGATCAAGTGGCCTGCACTGTAATTGCAGATCTTCAACAATGGGAGAAAGGTCAGGCCTTAAACAATAGGAAGAAAACCACTCTCAATTCCTTCTATATATAGTTAGCCAATTTTCCACATGATTTTCAGTGTCTGCTCTTTTCCCAAAGTGTGAGGGTGTTTTTTTCTTTGTTTTTCCGTCCATTATAAAAACAGAGATGATACTTTCAACACCATATACCCCCCATTTCCCCAACAAAAGAATGGAAGATAGATGGATGGATGGATGGATGGACGGACGAACGGACAGATAAATAGCCAGACAGACAGACACAGATAGATAGATAGATAGATAGATAGATAGATAGATAGATAGATGGATGAACGGACAGATAAATAGACAGACAGGCAGATGGATGGATGGATGGATGGACGAACAGACAGATAAATAGGCAGACAGTCAGACAGACAGTGGATGAACGGACGGACGGACAGATAGATAGATATTTAAAATCTGAAAAGCAAGCAAAAAAGAAGAAAAATAAAAAAAAATGACAGCGTTAAAAACTCCACCCAAGCAGAACTAAACAGCACAAACATTATTTTAATTTGCTGTACAGTCTGAGTAAAATGATCAACTGGAAGGAGCTTCACAAATTGATTGCTGCCAGCATAGTAGAGGAGCTGTGAGCGATGTGGATGTGCATTTCAGAACATCATTAGCAAAATCCTTGTAATGGGAGAAGAGAGAGGGTCATGCAGCCTGATCTCAAAACTTTCACAAGCTATAGTGAAAAACATATGTGGAAATGTAGATGAATGTACCATGTTTCTACCACTGCAGAATTAGACTGCTCAGCAGTGATTTCCCCCTGCGCCAAACCCCCAACCCGGACATACAAGCATAGACATAGCCTACCTAGCCTATATTAAATAAATATTAAATATAAATGCCAATTTAATAGTTTATAAACTGTGTAACCTGTCTGAAATGAAAACACGTCTTTAACTCCTTACTTGACAGTGATGATACTTTATTGGCTGCCGAGACAAGTTGAGCTGGGTGAGAGATGAAACAAGAAAAGCCCACATTAAAATTCTGCTGGCAGCAAAGTGTCGTGCTTTTGCCATTGAAGAACCACTGCAGAGTCCTGCGCAAAGCAGCGACTGTGAAAAGGAGATCTGTGAATACTCTAAGTCAGCTCAGCATTAGGAAGATCTTTTTTTAAAGCCAACACAGCACTACTGTCCAGCACCTGTCAAGATGCTTTTTAAGTCTCATCCTCATCGTTTTTCAGAGACGAATTCTGCACTACAATCATTACTTCAATCATACTCTCTCACTCACACACGCACAAGTGATTTAGTTTTTCCTCAAGAAAACTTTTGGGTTGTAGATATTTACATTGTATATTTAGGCTGACCTGTCTATAAGTTGTTGTATTTTTTTGTGATATTGTGTTCTATTCATATTTTCTGCTTTGTGCATGTCTTAAAGTTTGTGCACAGCCAAAACAATAACTGTATCCCCAAATGCACTTGATTCGAATGTGCTTGAAGAAATTGATTCGGAAATACAGAACTGTTGATGTTACCATATATTGCACTTTTAAATCAATAGGCCTTTTTTGACAAGAATAGGAAATTACATCACGCAGGGTAAAGTTATTTCCGCTATACAGGTCTGCAGCTATTATATTACTACACTCTTTTCTCAAGAAATGCTTCTTACCTTTTCTGTCATTTAAAAAACTACATTTATTCTCAGTATGAAAAGAGATCTGCCAGTGTCTCGCGTTTTTCAAAGCAAAAACACATTCTGTGTGAACGAGCCCTAATGTAGTGCGAAGGAAATGCAACAGGAAAACAAGTAGGAAATAAAAATATTACCTAATAAGTACTGCATCATGTTGATGATAGATAGATAGATTCACTGACATGGCTGGATAAAGTTATCTGACTCAAAGCACTGAATCAGCTCTGTCAGAGTTTAAATGAAGAGCTCAAGAGGTGATACATTTGAGCACACAGACAGACACACAGAATAATAATAACAGTCAATAGTAAATATCAAAAGACATCCAAATGATTTCCTTGACTCCATCCTGATAAAATCAATTGGCTCCTTCAAAGACATTGCACTGAAGCTTTTCAGACTCTCAACTCTCTTCTTCTGAAGTTTGCTGCGACATCAGTGACAATGAGAGGAAGAGAGAGAAGGGAGGGGAATATGTGATGCCTCCCCTCTAATTTCCTCCTCTCCCAGCAGCGCTAATGGTCTGAAATGTTCAGTGCTAAAAGAGCGGCTCCCAGCAGACATCGCTCAATACAGGGGCCAGGACCATCTCCTGCAGTTCATCTCTCTCAGTCTTGTGTAAATGCATGAGATTCCAGCCCTCCTGCTCTCCCTCCTCTGGGGAGTGGGTTTATGGGTAATTGAGGACACTGGAACTCGCCATAATTGGAGCTGTGCGATAATGGAGCGGGGCAATCTGGGTCCCTCATTCAGGAGAAACACATGGAGCAAGAGCTTTCACTTAGACATACAGAAAACATAGGAATAGGGAGCCATTTTCACATGAGTGTTTCATCACGTCACCATAGAGGATAGACCCTTTTCTTTCTTTTTCTTTTTTTTGTTTTTTTGTTATTATGTCTTCAATAATTTGAATGAAAAAGCCAAGGGCATTGAGATGTTGAAAGGTGTGTGATAAACATTATTTGAGAATTACAAATTATTATTATTATTATTATTAATAATGTTACATTCGACAATAAATAATTCAAACAGTATTAAAGCGTTCCTGGAAAGTGCTAACTTTATTTTAAAGGTTGCAACCAAGAATCTTAATTGCCACTGAACAATTTACGAGAACGAGATGAGACAAGATTTTTGCACAGTATTTTAAAGAAATCCTCAACGACAAAATTCATGACTGAAAAAAATAGTCTTCATGTGGATTTTGAAATGTTTTAACTAATAATCTTGTAATGAATATCATTTCAGTTCTACTTTCTGAGCATGAATTATCATATGCATTGAAAGACAACAATATACAAAATCTGTAAAAGGTTTTGCCACAAACTCAACTGACTGGCTTCTCTCCCATATGATTTCACGAGTCTCTTCAGACCTTTCTGTACATGAATTATGAGCTTACAGAACTTCTGATTGAGGCTGTGTAACAGTTTTTTCTTAGTCTTATTAAGTGCAAACAATAAGTGCAACCATGATCAAAATACTCTCTCAATATTCAAAATGCAAACAGAGACCAAAACAGAGACCAGAGCTAAAAGGTGGTTACAACTACACAGCCCAGTTTAAGATACGTTTGATATTGGGAGACAGGCTATTGTAGCCTAATTTGTGCACATCAGGGAGCTCGCGTTTTACTTTCGCTTTCGAATTCGCGATTGCACGTACTCATTGTATATGGAGAGGCGGTGCTGAGCACACTTTCTACAAGATAAGACATTTATCAGACATTTAGGCTCTGTTGCACAACGAATCCTCCACCATGGTCTTGTCAGTCATCTTGCCTTACTCTCGTCATGTGATCAGTGAACTGCGATTCCTGCTGCACTGTGTGCGACTCTGCAGCTCGTGCTGAATGAGCAGAGCAGACATTTACAATAGTTTACAATTGAATTGTTGTTATCTAACTGAATTAACTGGCTTTTATTTCAAAAAAAAAAAAGCAAAACGACAGCGGAGGCGGTGCTGCGGTGGGCACCGTAATGTAATGTAAGCGAAGCGGTGGCATATATGCTAATTTCACCCTCATACCCCGTCAAGGCGATATCGCGAGACAGCTTTTCACCTCGACGAGAAATATTGTCACATTTTAATGTCACGCCTATATACAGTATTATGTTAACTGTGGGGGAAAATGATTTCACTGTAACTTCTTGTTATCTGAAAATTGGTAACAATGTATAGAGATGGGAAACAGATTTTAATGAGATGTTAGCTTAATACAGTGGTGGGAATGTTTGCAATGCCATTTTTCCCCCTTCTGGTACACTTCATTGTTGCTATTTGGCCAGTTAAACCACTCAATCTTTCATTTCTCTACAGATAGCTAATGAAAGTCAGAAGCCATGTGTGGGCATTAACTACACATATAACCACAAAAACACATATTTCCAGTGACCCTTTGTCTCGGTTTCTCAGCAGGAGGAGGGCCACTTAAGTGTTCCGCTCGCAATGCTTTAACTGTGTTTTTATGTCTAATTGGGCAATTTGCTCCCTCAATATTGCCTCTATAATTGAACCCTGCTCACAGAAAATGAAGTTTGATGTGGTATGTCACCCTTAATAGCATTTCTACCAACTCATGAAGAAAAGAAAGAGTACTAAAAAATAAATAAATAAATGAGAAATGAGACTGACTGAAAGCTTGGAAAAAGTTATCTCTGCAAAAATTCCTGGATCCTTAATTTGAACATTGGTCCTCTGATACCAAGCCAAATTACGTTGCAGGCATCTCACTGCATTCTCCCTCTCCACGGTCGCCTTTGTAACCTTGCTGATTGATTTTTCGCAAATGTCACGGTTTACTTAAAATGCCTTCTCATACTTTATGCTTTCCAACAGCAGTTATAAATCTAGGGGGTAGAACTGGAAGTCATAAATCCTCCTATGATGCATAACCTTCAAAAAATGTCCCAGGAAGTTTGATATAACTGTATAAATTAGTGTCCTCTGGGCTTCTTTTATACTTGGAGATTCACACAGATATCAAACTAATGTATCATTTGTTTGTGTCGGTGTCTTTTAGGGACATAAATCAAAACACTGAAATGTAGTGGAAAGAAAATACTGACCATTACAGATCTTTATTGCTAAGAGCAATAATGTGGTCTGTTTCAGCTATACGGAGATGGAGGAGTGTCATAACACAGTTTTACAAAGTTTTACAAAATTGATGTCAATACCTTCTATTTTTTTGAAAGCAATTTAAATTAATATTTTTATACAGCAAGGATGCAGTAAATTATGGTAGCTTGTTTCCGCCACTGAATAAAAAAAATAAAAAAATGGAGACTTTTATCTCGCAATTGTGACTTTTTTTTCTCAGAATTGCATGATATAAACACGCAATTTTGAGTTATACAGTCAGAATTGTGAGATATAAACTCGCAATGGTGAGTTAAAAAGTCAGAATTGCAAGATATAAACTCATAATTCTAAGAAAAAAGTCTTTTTTTCCTCAGAACTGGACTTTATAACTCACAATTGTAAGTTTATGTCTAACAATTCTGAGAAAAGAAGTCAGAATTGCGAGATATATACTCGTTATTACGAGAGAAAGTCAGAATTGCGAGTTTATATCTCACAATTCTGACTTTATAACACAACTGCAAGCTTTTATCTTACAATTCTGACTTTATAACTCGCAATTGTGACTTTATATCCCACAATTTTGAGAAAAAAAGTCAGAATTGCGGGATACAACCCAGAATATTATAACCCGGAAGCGCTGCACTGTGTTTACTACATCAACAGCGTAGGAGACTAACAGGAAAGAGAAGAAATTGTTGAATAAAGTCATTATTTTTACTTTGTTTTTGTGCACAAAAAGTATTCTCATCACTTTATAACGTTAAGGTTTAATGATGTCTTTACTACCTTTCTGGGCCTTGAAATTGAAACAATTTGGAATGACATTGCTGTGTATAGGGAGATCAGAAACCTCTCGGATTTCATCAAAAATATCTTATTTTGTGTTCCAAAGATGAACGAAGGTCTTACAGGTTTGGAATGACATGAGGGTGAATAATTAATGACAGAAATTTTGTTTTGGGTGAACTAACCCTTTAAGTCAAGAAAGCCAGAACTCCTCTTGATCAACACAGTGCTGTTTCCTTCTATGAAGACTTTGCCATCCTCCACATTATACATCTTGTCTGTAAGCATTGACATGGTTTAATGTTTTTTTTTTTTTTTGGTGTATCATAATGATTTACTAACATTAAAGTAATTTAAAAAACAACAACAACAACAACAACAACAAAAAACTATAGTATAAACTGGTAACTATAGTATAAAATCTGGTAACTATAACAAATGTAGTAACTATAGTGATGGTTTTGGTGGTACTTTGGTGGTATTTTATATATATATATATATATATATATATAATTTATTTTTAGGTACTGTTTCCTACATTGTACATCTGCACTTTAACTACTACAGCCCCTACTATTTTAGAAACACCCAGGCCAGTACGTGCGTGGGTTGCCATTTTTAGTACTATACATTAACATTAATTTAAACAATTTAGGAATAAGTAGCACATTTTTAAACTACTTTATATACTATATCTCAAAGATACAAAAGCTGCAGACATTATAACACAATCCCTACTTTAAAAAAGACAATTAAACATTCATGGCCATTATCACAGGTGGCTGTGTCCTTGGAAAGCCATACTTTTTGAATTATGTGTTCCATTAAATAGACAAATTGGGTGCAAAGACTCTTTTAAAAGTGCTCTTAATTGCCACTCTGATGCAGTTTTGTTGCGATCTCAGGCTGCACATTGTGTTTTGTGTGAACCTGTGACCATGCATTAAATCTTGTTTTATAGATTGTGCTGGAGCACAAAGCTCTTCATCTTGTAG
>NC_067233.1:27066623-27339123 GCF_019924925.1 Ctenopharyngodon idella | reverse complement strand
TCCATAATCCTTAAATGGAAGACGTTTGGGACGACCAGAACCCTTCCTAGAGCTGGGCGTCCGGCCAAACTAAGCTATCGGGGGAGAAGAGCCTTGGTGAGAGAGGTAAAGAAGAACCCAAAGATCACTGTGGCTGAGCTCCAGAGATGCAGTCGGGAGATGGGAGAAAGTTGTAGAAAGTCAACCATCACTGCAGCCCTCCACCAGTCGGGGCTTTATGGCAGAGTGGCCCGATGGAAGCCTATCCACAGTGCAAGACACATGAAAGCCTGCACGGAGTTTGCTAAAAAACACCTGAAGGACTCCAAGATGGTGAGAAATAAGATTCTCTGGTCTGATGAGACCAAGATAGAACATTTTGGCCTTAATTCTAAGCAGTATGTGTGAAGTAAACCAGGCACTGCTCATCACCTGTCCAATACAGTCCCAACAGTGAAGCATGGTGGTGGCAGCATCATGCTGTGGGGCTGTTTTTCAGCTGCAGGGACAGGACGACTGGTTGCAATCGAGGGAAAGATGAATGCGGCCAAGTACAGGGATATCCTGGATGAAAACCTTCTCCAGAGTGCTCAGGACCTCAGACTGGGCCGAAGGTTTACCTTCCAACAAGACAATGACCCTAAGCACACAGCTAAAATAACGAAGGAGTGGCTTCACAACAACTCTGTGACTGTTCTTGAATGGCCCAGCCAGAGCCCTGACTTAAACCCAATTGAGCATCTCTGGAGAGACCTAAAAATGGCTGTCCACCAACGTTTACCATCCAACCTGACAGAACTGGAGAGGATCTGCAAGGAGGAATGGCAAAGGATCCCCAAATCCAGGTGTGAAAAACTTGTTGAATCTTTCCCAAAAAGACTCATGGCTGTATTAGATCAAAAGGGTGCTTCTACTAAATACTGAGCAAAGGGTCTGAATACTTAGGACCATGTGATATTTCAGTTTTTCTTTTTTAATAAATCTGCAAAAATGTCAACAATTCTGTGTTTTCTGTCAATATGGGGTGCTGTGTGTACATTAATGAGGAAAAAAAAAAAAAGAACTTAAATGATTTTAGCAAATGGCTGCAATATAACAAAGAGTAAAAAATTTAAGGGGGTCTGAATACTTTCCGTACCCACTTAAAACACATTGTGAAAAGCCTGATTCTCTCAAAATGAAAGCCTGAATCATTGAGAACATTATTTCACACAAATAATCACACTGTGCCAAGCTGAGGTGGGCCTTTTTTACTGTCATGTTTGGTGACTGTTTGTTGTTCTAACCAAAACAGAGGAAGCTTTTATGATATAGTCATATTGCTAACCACATCATCTGTGTTGTCTCTGTGCTGCTGTTGCGATTTAAACAAGACAAGCGTTTTGCAGCAAAAGCCCTCTCTGTTGCATCACTAATTTGACAGTCAGGGAAAGACGCATTTTAACATTAGCTGCAGTCTTGTACATCTACTTCCACTGATGAATAAAACAATATGCAGCTCTTCAGCAAGAGACAGTAAATAATTTCTCATTATGCAATACCAGAGAGAGAAGGAGATGGGAACAGAGAGAGACACGCATAGGTCAGAAAGTGAATTTGTCTAAGGAAAAAAAAGTCCTAGCAGAAACGCCTTAGCAAAAACTGGCAGCACTTTGAATCTGTTTGTTTGCGCTTGACAGTCAGTGATTAATTATGGCACTGAAATCTCCATGGCTAACCTGGTTTTGGCTTCTTTGGAAGGAGAGACAGATGCAAAGAGGCAGAAACAAGTATTTTTCTGCCATTGGATGGTCATAAACTAGCAACAGATGTCCTGCAGAATAGTGACTCACTTTTTTTTTCTTCTTTTTTTTGCAAAACTCACCAACGCTATGCTAGAATGCTGTGGGTGGTTGTTAGCGTGTTTCTGTGTGGTTTTTAGGTGGTTACTTGTCAAAATAAAAAGAAGGGTTACATGAGTTAACACAAACTTTAAAACTTTGGGTCAGGGGTTTGTTCAACTAACTAGTATGAATACTAAAAAGAGTAATGCTTGATAACGAAGATTTATAAAACGGTTAGTTCCTGTCTTTGATTCTGATTGGTCAATAGCTGTTTTATTAACGATAAAACACGACTATGACCATTTCAAGCAACCACTCTTAGCAACGTAAACTGTATATTCTTAATTGATATTGTTCATTGAAGCTTACTGTATTATGTAGAAGAGTATTATGAGAAAAAGTTTATTACCTGCATTCAGATTTTTCCTTCAGGTCAGTCCTATGTTCATAATAAAAAATCTGTTTAAATGTCCAATGTATTATCCTGTCCTTTTAACAGTTAAGGGGTTTTCCCGTGACTGACAGCGCTAGTCAAAGCATTTGTCAGTTGTGTCTTGCTCCATGTTCACAACAATTCAGTCTTTTCAATGTAAAAGTCTTCGCTACTGACTGACACACTCATAAAGACAGTATTTGCCGCCATCTAATGGCATAATAATGTAACTTCTGTTGCTGTTCATGGTCAGGGACAATTTTTTTCCGGCGGAAGGAAGGCTTTAGTGAAAGTTTACTTCATGAATGTTGCATTGAAACATATTACTCTGCTTTGCGTAGTGCCTAACAACGCCCTTCAGCCGTGACTTTTTTACGATACGACACAGCCTCGAGTACCTTACTGCTTACGTAAGGCATAATGTCGACAAGTAGATATCTTGTACTGTCAGTATTGAGAGTAATGCATTACAAAGTAATGCTAGTAATCAGATTCAAGTAAGTAGTAAAGTAATGCATTACTTTTAAATTGTAGTTCTAGATTAAATGTGAGCATTTACTCATGTCACTTGCACAAAAACTGATTCAGTATTCCTCAAGATGAATAAAAACAGAGAAATGCAAACTCAGAATATTATGCAAACCTGCAATATTTTAATGTCAAATGATACAAATATACTTTATGTATTTAATCTCACTTTATTAACTAATGTCTTTACTGCTGACTTTTAATGGGTCAGATTAATGCTATTTTCATTCATACACATTACATTCTTTGGATTTGCACAAAATATCTGATTCATGAAATAGTTATGTTTCTACGTGAGACCAGGTTGCATACAGCAGTTTATCATTCAAGTTTTTCAATTAACAAATATTTAAATATTCATGGATATTTGTATTGTTGTTGTTGTAAATGTTAGAATGAAACTTATTTCAGAGATATATTCTTAAACAATTTTACTTATCAAAAAAAAAAATATATATATATATATATATTTATATAAATATTATTGCTCACTTCTTAAAAATGCTAATGTCAGTCTCTTCTTACATGCTCATCCTATAACTTACACATAATAATAATTAGGGATGCAACGGATCGCAGTTAAACAGGCCCCACGGTTCACACCCATGTGATTCACGCATTAATTGCTAACCAACATAGAGTGAAAGTTTATCATTGAAAGAAAACTCGATCGCACACTGTTATCGGATCACAGCCGCACACCCCAAGCGCGCACACACTCAGAGGTACGTTTCAGATAGTGTGTGGAAACCGAACTGATAATTCTTTCATGTCTTCTTGCGCTTAAACGGATAGATACACACAAAATTATGTCAAAATACGGCAAGTATTCTCGTAAACACAGTTGGTTATGTCTTAAGTGAACGTTCTTACTTTTTTTTTGGTAAAAGCCATTTAAATGTCGTAATTGTCCTAAGGTCCGTGAAACCAGGCCTATTTGTTTAAAGGGGACCTATTTTGCAAAATTCACTTTTGCATGGTGTTTGGATATAAATGTGTGTTGGCAGTGTGTGTACACAACCACCCTATACTGATAAAAATCCATAAATCATAAGCAGTGTCTCAGAACCAGCCGTTTCCAGATCCCTGGCAATGTGACGTCACATTAGCCACAGGCCCCGCCCACAAATGTTGACAGACACTGCCATTTTAACATAGAACCGCCCTGAGCGAGTTCACAGCCAGTTGTACAGTCCGCCATTGCCGCACTGACGAGAATATCTCCCAAGCGTTTTAGGTGTTCTGTAGTTGGATGGATTAATCCACATAGCTCTCTCCATTTACTCCCTAAATCTGAGTCACTGAAGACGAGGTGGATTAATTTTGTTTTCGAAGAAAATGCTCCCTCAATTCTACCGAAATTCGTTTATGTCTACGCAAATCATTCCACACCGGACTGCTTTGTGAACGAATGTCAATACAAAGGGACAATACAAAACAGAGGTTGTGCTATAAATGTGTTACTCAAGGATAAATCAGTCAACTGTTCGTGATCCAGCTTACAGTCTCCAGAGTGATACTGGATTAATAAAGGTGAGAGCACTTTATTACAGTTCATCGGACTCTCTGAGTTGATTTACGGATATAAAGTTCACCAGTTTATTAAGCACCACCCGAAAAGGTATTAGGTCTTTATATATTTGTTTACTGTTAGTTGTAATGAGTGTTTCTGTGTACTTCGCTATGTATGTTGATGATAATGCAAGGGAGAGAGAGAGAGTTTATGGATAATATTTTAATGCACACTTGCACTGTGTTTTATTAAGCTCTTACAGTGATTTTCCAGAGTGAAAACAGACGCTTCATATTTTGTGTGAAGTACAATAAATGTTATAAAACTCATCTGTAAAGTTTTGGCCATCATTCGGATGGGATACGGTACAACAGTAATATAGTGGATAAAAACAAGAAGACAATATAAGTTATAACCGTAAACTGAGCTATACCTGTTCTATGTCCATGCAGCATGTATTCACAGTTTCTGACATTATAGTGCGTCCTGACTGACTCCTGACACCGGAGCTCTTGAAGCTCCGCCCTCTTAGGCCGAGCGCAGGGCACACACTGAAACGGCACGTTTTTGCTTAACCCCCAAAAGTGGCAATTTTAACATGCTATAAAAAATTATCTGTGGGGTATTTTGAGCTAAAACTTCACATACACACTCTGGGGACATCAGAGACTTATTTTACATCTTGAAAAATGGGGCATAATAGGTCCCCTTTTAAAGTCTTGTTTTAGTCTTGTTGTACAGACCAAAACTAATTGAATTGGAACATTTGTATTTAATATAATTAAGTCAGTTGAACAAGAAAATTTTTTGAGTGTACTTTTGCTTCACACCCTTCAGTCTGATCCATCTTCTTATTTGTCTCCTGATACTTTCAAAATATGGTTTTACTTTCTTCCACAAGGCCTATGAAGTGTTTGAGCTTGAAAGGCAGAAGCAAGAACAACCGCTATCTAAATGGGAGTAAATAGTTTGAAGCTACCGAACACTCTGGCCTGGCCTTTAACTGACTGTCTGTTATCCAAGCCATTGCCAGGTGGTTGAATATAATAAGCCATTTGACAGCCAAGAAAATTTCTCCCCCAGTGGTGGCTGCTGATGGCTGAACTCTTTAATTGTCACACAGCTGTCATTTTTCTGCTATGCTTTGCTTCTCAGGCAGAGGAGGACTGTAGGAAAGAACTGAATATAAGGTGGATGAATTGCCAAGGGGATTTTGCATCTTGAAATCTTTTTTAAAACTCGACTCAAACCTGAGAATGATTTCTTTTCAAGGTATGCGCAACATAATGTCTTACTTTTAGCATCACTACTGTTGGGTTAATCAACAGGCCGTCAGCTGGATAATTTTTTTAGAAGCACAAATTCACATATTTGCATTATTCATCCTCTAGAAGGCAGCTCGTTCCAAACTTGGTTCCCAAGGTAACCGTGAGCTGGCTGAGGTGAGCCTGCCACTTCAAGTTTAAGGTTAAAATATGCTTGGGATTCTCTTAAAGTCTGGACTTCTCTCTTGAAGCTACAATATTGATCTGTCAGCGTGTGAAGAGGAGCTGAATAAGGCTTTACACGAGATGTTTGTTATCCAGAGACAGCTACAAAGACTTTGTCTTTCAGAGTCAACAGCTCCAAACAGCGGTGCTGCTGCGCAGTGGATCTGGTCCTTGATGATGTAATTCTCATGTTAGCCATAAGTCCAGATGAGATGTTTTATTCCAGAAGTGTCATAAGGTTAAAAAAAAGGTTTCAAGTGTTAACACCATTTCTTAATGTAAAAGAGCACTACATTGACTGCTTTTTCAACAGCCTCAAGCCTTCAAGTTTTTTCCATTCATTCTCTTTCAAGCTTTCTAAATATTTCTCATTGAATTACTGTAAGGCAACAAATGTATGAGAATTTGAGAAAAAGACAAACATCTTTTAGTAGGGGAAAGATCATCCAATGAACCGTTGAGAATGATGAAGAAACAAAAAAAAAAAAAAAGAACTATGAAATAACTTTCTAACAACTCCCTCATTAAAATACTTAAAGGTGCACCACATGATCAAAACTGTATCATGTGATGGGCAATTTTCTATCATGGATACAGTAATTCAGTCAGTAAAGATGTTTTAAAAAGATGTGAAAAGCTTTATACAAATTAACATTTGACATGAAAGTACTATGTAAAACTGCCTATATTAATTCATTCCCCGCCATTTGATCATTTTTACAAAAATTTCATTGCCTGCAGAATATTTTTGTTGTATGAATATCTGAACATACAGTATATCAAAAGAAAGATCAGAGTCTCCGCTTTAAAAAACAAAACAATAATAATAATAATAATAATAATAATAATAAACTAGCTTCATGCATTCTTCTTTTATCAAAACTTGAACAAAAGCGAAGAATTTTTTTTTTTTTTTTTGTCAAAGACTTCATCTGGATTGGATTCAGAACAATGATCAAAATGTAGACCAAGTAGATTGAGTCCATCAACACCCCCAAAGCTGCACAGTCATCACCTCTTCCTGGGTCAAAATTTCATTCAGTAACGTTAGGCAGTTTTGATTTATATGCTGTTTAACGTTTGATGATTGCTTGAGCTTACATGTACGCAAGCAATGCTTCTAAAACGTGTTTCTTCTTCTTTTGATCTGGAGATTCTGTACTCTTTCCAAAGATGCGTAATAGCGTGTCCTGCCATATAACAGTGAAAATATGGATTGTGGGAAAATTCCACCAATGGCGGGGAAGCGTCAATGGTGGGAACAGTTTTAACTGATTATAAGTATAAAATGCAATTCTATGTTTTTTTTTTTTTTTTAAATAACACTTATAGTTTGGGAGTGTAGAAATGACTTTTGATCACTTTTGTACTCATTCCTTGGTAAAAGCGACATATAATTGATGGGTTCAAAGGATTCCTCGAACCTCACTGATAAACATTTTTTTTTTTTTAATGAAATTGAATTCCCACTTTTAGCATTTACAGAAACACATTACCACTTAACAACCTCAGAACTCAAGGCAGGTCTGTCTTAGAATATGTTATTGGTAAAAATCAATTTCTCTATGCACAATGGGGGTTTTACTTCCATAAAAAATGCATTCTGTTTACTCAAAAACAACCTTGTTGGCTCTGGAACAACATTTCTATCAACTGATAAGATTTTAAACTTAAGGCCACAACATTTTGTAAACCCACAATTTTCCCCACATTTCACAAGTAGGTTAGGGTTAAGTTTATGGGTAGGCATAATCCTAAACTTATGCTTGTAGTGTATTTTAAATAGTAAAAGTATATAAAAAGGTAACACTTTATTTATGAAGGTCAACTTTAGACATTCTGCTAACTATAAGTAACTTTGCAACTACATGTCAATTAGCAGTCAGACTATAGTAGATTGTTGCTTAATATCTGCTAACATTTTACTTCGATGCTCCCAAACATTCTACTGTTTTTTTTTTTTTTTTTTTTACTGTTTAGCCAATAAGATTGTAAGGTAAGGTTAAAGTTTTAGACTTTGGGGCATGAACAACATCCATTTCTCACTCTTTGTTTGATGGTACTGTTGTTCCTGGACCAACAGGTGATGTTGGTTTCATACTTTGGTAAATCACATTGTGCAGCATATATTGTGAAACTTAACGTAATCTTCTGTTCAATCAGGAGCTGTTTCAACACATTTGCCTCAGGTAGAGCATTTAATGTAACAATTTAAACTCTGTAGCATCAAGAAAATGTAAGTAAATGGCTCTGGGCTCCTGTCAGTTTGCCAAGATGATTTTGCAGTGCAGTGAAAACAGAAGTATATGAATAAGCTCTCTTCAGGCCATTTTCTGCTAAACCAACTTAATTATGAAAAACGTAAATTTTGAGAGATGATGTTCAGATTGCTCTCTCTTCCTTAAAGAGTATCATAAATGAACAATAATGCAATTTCCCTGAGCCTTCTTGACTTTTGATTACACTGGGCACATGGTTGATGAATATATCCCTGAAGTTAATTAGCATACTATTGTTAGCGTATCATTTCTTCATTTGCTGTGCTTACCACATACACATCACTTTAATTAACCGCTTCCTTATAATGAGCTCATTATACCACATGACTAATTAAACCGTAAACCGATGCCTTAACATACATGCATCAATGAAAACCCCCTTAGTTATGTGCAAAGATAAAATCAACAACTAACAAAAACACTCATGCATGACCATATGATGCAATTAAGTGGCTTAAAGTTAGTCTAACTGGACGTATTGAACGGTGCCCTCACAGAGGCTAGTGTTTTTACCTCATTACTTCAACCAAGAGGGCTTTAACATCACAGCTAATGGGGATGTTTACATTTTATGAAGGAAACTGAGATACAATCTGGGTCTTAACCTTAATTACATTGTTACCTGCAAAAGCAGCATTTACTATAAGCCATCTGCATTGGCTACACCAGTAGAGAGCTTTGAGTCTTTTTCTCAGTAGTTAATTCTCATAAGCCAATATAATGCTGCTTTAACCCCATGAGAGAATGGATGATTGGGTCTATTGATTTGCCATTTTAGTCCCTGTAGTTTCTGTATATTTCTCATGAATTCACACTGTACATGTGCTGAACATGCTACTGTCTTGCCATTTCTGTTTTTTCTTTTTTCAATTTACACTCATTTATTTTGTCATGGTATTTCAAAATGTGATACGGCTGAAAATCACCGTATTTTCTCAGCATGAATTCTTCACCAAGAATGCTTTTCATTGTCAGCAGTAGTGTTTTAAAATAACAGCATCTCTCAAGTGTACATCTGGTGAAGTGCTTGTTCGACCAAGCATGTGCTTGTTCAAAAATTGCGCAGCCTGGGTCAGATTATCCCCAAACGATTGATCGCACTCTTGTGGAGCAACAGCGTTTCTTAAGTCATGTGCCCAACAGGCTTGAAAGAGCCCAAACTTTTAGCCTGCCTGCAAACTAGGTCACTGATGTACCCCAGGCTCAGTTTGGAGGAAGTCCTCCCAGTCAAGGCTGTTGTGCCCAGAGTGCAAGTCTCCATTTCCACGCCCAAGTCACAACTGACCAGACTGGAGTCTCATAATGCAATAATGTTTGTGTGACAGTAAGGAACAGAGCAGAAGGACGGATATGAGTTTTGACACGCATGCCTAAGCCGTTGCCCCTAGGCAGGAAGCTGCAGTGATTGTGCGTGCGCTCAGACGGCCACGCCTCACCATGTGCCCAGACTTCAGTCAGCGAGAGAACAGCTGTCGCCAGCGGAGCATCGGTTGGAGGAGCTTGCGCGCTGGCACCATGTGTCTGACTGGCAGCGGGTGAGTGGTCCAGGCACACAGCACAAACAGACCGGCCCAAAGTGTGGCAGACATTTTGTTTTTATCCCCAGTCAAAAGACGGGAGTCGCCCAATTGGCGAGACCGCCCAAATTCAGCATGCAGCGGCACAGAAGGGCCTGAGCAATATTTCATAACTGTCCTACTGAAAAATAAAGAGGACTCACTCTCCTCTGCTTTTTCATCTCTCTTCCTGTCACCCAGTGGATTTCTCTGTTTGTGTTCTCACTAGGTTTTGCTTTGCATTGCTTCTTGTACACACATGTGGCATCTTCAGTATTTGAATAATTACATTGCAAAAGAGCATATCACATGAAATTTTAGAAAAAGGTCAATATAATAAGATCAATAAATATCATGACGGTTAGGTACATACCACGGTTTTGAAGTCACAGTTCAGTACAGAACTGTTTTATTAAAAGGTTTTTTTTTTTTAACAAATGTGTCTCTGTGTTTAAATAAATTAAATTATAATTAAAATTTGCTATCTTAGTTAATGCTGTATATAGGGGGCCCTTACTTACACATTACTATAATATTAAAGGTTACAATTAACAACAGAGCCCAAATTATTAAATTCAGTTGCTATTTATTATTTTAGATATAATAATCAACACACACACACACACGCACAAAAACATGTAAATTGCAAATAAGGCAGGTTTTGCATTAACTTTTAAATCTAATTATAAAGTTAATTTTCTACTCCAATTCATTTTTGAAATATAATCATTTACATAGTGGCTGTCATAACTTGTTTTCATGACAAATCTATTTAAACATTCATTAAATAATCAAGACATTAATAACAGGTTGAAGGTCACCTATTATGCTAAATCCACTTTTACAAGGTGTTTGCATATAAATGTGTGTTGGCAGTGTGTGAACACAACCACCCTACAATGATAAAAATCCACCCACTCCTTTTTTTTTTAAATCCCCAAAGCAGTCTCATTAGACAAGCCGTTTTGATTCTCTGAGGAGTGTGACGTCACATTCCTCATGCCCCGCCCACGGCCACTGACTGACAGTCCTGTATAGAGGGTATGCATGTGACGTCACCGTCGGCCATTATGATTGTGGTTACGCCCACTGAGTGGCAATAAGACTGAGTGGCAGCATTGGTTTTCAGCGTGAATACCGTAAAAAACACTTTAAACTTTTTTGTTTCAAAACGAGATCACAATTCTGAATGACAACTAAACGAAATAACATGTAATTTAGAGGTTCTGGCAAAATATTAAGTGCTGTAGTCTATTTTAAAATTGTAAATATATTTGAATTAATTATTTAAAAAAAAAAAAAATC
The DNA here is from genome assembly GCF_019924925.1 of Ctenopharyngodon idella. Taxonomy (NCBI): domain Eukaryota; kingdom Metazoa; phylum Chordata; class Actinopteri; order Cypriniformes; family Xenocyprididae; genus Ctenopharyngodon; species Ctenopharyngodon idella. The sequence goes on along the minus strand of NC_067233.1, from coordinate 27,328,217 downwards.
TGTTTGGATGTATGATTCAATGACACGCTCATAAATACTCTTATTTCATTACTGGATGAATCAGTGTATTTGAAATAATCTGTTGAATGAAGATTCAATAAAACAGAATTTGGGAAAAAATAAAATGGATTTCATAGGGCCCTAATATTGTAATGCTTTACTTTTAAAAGTAACATTCCCCAACACTGGTCATAATTGTGGTTACACTTTGCATGCATGCATGTATGTATGTATGTATGTATGTATTCATTCAATCAATCAATCAATCAATCAATCAATGTTCAAAACCTATCCAAAGTTTTATAGCTACCAAAAACTATTCTACAAAGTCTTTTATAATCTTTAAAAAATAAATAAAAATAAATAAAAAATAAAACATGAAACCATTCTGTGGTTTGATGAATGGTAAAACAGATAGATCATGAAAGCTACAGACTTCAAGTTGCAAGCAGGTCTGCAGTGTAAATAATTCAAATCCAAGTTATAATCATCTTGTATGTATTATCCAGCCCCTCCTGTCTCATTTGGAATCAAACCCCTCTGGTAGTGTAATGATGCAAGGAAACTTTGTTAACTATGTAAGTATTTCTGTGGAGAATCAATTGACTCCATAGACATGCAGGTGGAGGAAAGGGAGCTTTGAAATAAAATAGAACCAGCTGAGGACTAGGTTTTCTCTCTCTCTCTAAGCTTTCTACTGGAAAGCTTGCTTGATTAAAAAATGTAATTACCGAAGTTGGTGATTGTGTATGCCTGCCATGATGCAGGATTCTACTATAGTAAGCCCTCATGTCAAATTATGGATGCTATTCAATGAGCACTGTCATCAAATCACTAAAAAATCAACGCCTTTATTATTAATATTATTTGTATAATGCCTGACAAATGCAGCTACATGCAATCACTACATCTGCTTAAAGTCCTGACAAAGAACATTCCAATCCAGGCTCATTGGAAAAATATGCCTATGGCAACATTTTAGCAAAATTATATTACATTGCTTCTTGCACATTTGCAGCACTTTTCAAGTGAAATGTCTAGTGAGTGACATTAAAAGCACATCCAGTATTATCCGAAACAGATGAACGTGAATCTAACGTTTTATTATATTGGTTGTTGTACGTTTTGCTGGACTTCGGCAATGACATGTCTGGTGTGCGCCGCTAAAATGTTAATGCTCTGTTTTTTTTTTTTTTTTTTTAAATAACGTATCACCTACACTAAACCCTAAACATACCCGATAGTGCTAAAAATGCTTCTACAAGCCTTTGAGCTCTTTTATTGTGAGTCATGGGACTCATACTCAATTGCTCCACATCTCAAGTGCAATGCTGTACCAGGTGAGATACAGAGCAAGTTTACTTTGACAGAACAGCCATACATATGGAGCCGATTACGTTATGCAAACATCAAAATGTATTAGTTTACAAATCATGCACTGTGTTAAAAGTGTTTTAAGATCATAACATAGTATTGTGCAAGGAACCAAGTGCAAATAAGCCTTCATTAATTGACAATCTGTGGTACGTTACTTTCAAACAAACAACTTGTTACCACCAATCAATTTCCAAACTACAGAAATGTCATCACAGAAACATATTTCCAATGATATGTGTGTGTGTGTGTGTGTGTGTGTGTATATATATATATATATATATATATATATATATGTATTTATACACACACATATATTAGGGGATGTAACTGTAGATGTATTCATCCCAAACGGGTCACATTCCAATCCACATTCCAATCCAGAAGGGGGCGCACACGGTAATGCAATGCTGTTTGCTACCAGTAAAAAGTGCAGAAGAAGGAGAAGAAAAAGATAACAGATAATAGATATGTTTATATGTAATCTCTCAACCAGTGTTTCGATTGCGGAAAGATATCAATAAAACAGCTTGAGAATAATATTTCACATGGCATTACATTTACCTCAGGCAATTAGTGTCGACAGCATGTTAGTTCACTAGAGAAATGAACTCTATATTAGCCTATTCATTATATTTACTTAAAGGTCACCTATTATGTCCATTTTTACAAGATGTAATGTAAGTCTCTGGTGTCCCCAGAATGTGTCTGTGAAGTTTCAGCTTAAAATACCTCACAGATCATTTATAAATCCATGTTGTAAATACCCGTTTCTGACTACAGTGAAGAACAGGCTGTTTTCGTGCATGTGCCTTTAAATGCAGATGAGCTGCGGTGCCCCGCCCCCTCTCTACTATCACAGTTCCTGCTTCAATCAGATTCTCTGCCAAATATTAACAAAACATCTGCTTGATTTTGATTCATCTATATCGCGAACACTCTCGAGGATAGCATAGTTTTCCTTTCAACATTAAAGTTTATTGTTTCTACGTGTTTTTATATCAGTTTAAACTTCAAATGGATCATTTTCTGAGCGCTCTTATCTGAAGCACACGCACACAGACAGCTGGCTGTCAGACGTCAAGTCTCGTGAGTAACTTCTCTTTCACATTTTTTGTTTTTGTTTTTGTTTTGTTTAAACTGTCAAATACACACAAGGTTATGTCAAAAACACACACAGTTCACATAAACACAGTCAGTTATGTCTGTGAACGTAGATAGCAGGCAACCTTACAGAAATCGTATACATATACATATTAGATCTGTGGCGCATTCCCTTAAAAAAACAAACAAACAAAAAAAAAAAACTAATCCACTACGTTCAGCGGCTCAGATGTAGGTAAATGAAGACTGTTAGGTTCACTCTTACATCCAACAACAAAACATCTCAATTACTTACCAGAGGTTGTCACTACAGGTGCTCGAGCGCGGTGAAAATGGCGGACAGCGTACAGGAAATCAAATGAAGGCATACCATTTCATTTATCTTTTAATCATGAAATTAAACATTTTTGTTAATGTACAGATTTACTGTTACAATTAAAACATGGAAGAAAAACTGAGATTATTCCTTAAAAAGATAGTTTTAATAATTTATTATTAAATAAATTTATCTAAATTCTACTGTACAACAGTAATATGTTTCTGTCAAATCGAACTTTTATTTTGACGGGTTGCCTAGAGCTTTGAGTTTCTCTGTGTTTATGATGATAGTTTTCTCAAACGAAGCGGTTAAATGCTGATGAAGTGACTTTCAGAGCGGCTCTGGAGATGAATTTCGTGCGTTCATTTCTTCATATAGTGAGGCGACAGAGGATGAAAACGCCACAAGTGTCGCACGTGCTTCAGTGTGTGTGCGTACATGCATGCACACGCGCGCGCGTGTGTGAGGTAAATGAAACCGCGCTTCCGCGTTATTCATTTCAGAGGCACGCAGATATGCAGGATTCGTATTTAAATAGTCTTTTTGCGGTTTAATATTCACAGACACTAGTCTATATCGCGATTTGATTTGAGTGTAATGACCTGCTTTTTATTCATTCATAAAAAAATTGACAAATTCCGTGACATGACCAATGTCCACCCACCACAGTCTCACAAAATCCTGTGGGAAACACTGCTTTACTAGTTACTTGAAAAAAAGTAATCTGATTATGTAACTCAAGTTACTTGTAATGCGTTACCCCCAACACTGATTATACTTGTACTTTAAAAAAAAAAAAAAAAAAAAATGGCTGCATGTTAGTTACAGAAATTTTCAAAGGCCAAAGCTAAATGGTTGCACAATCGTTACAGTAATATAATTTTCTTATCTGACCTTTATTGTTATATCACTAATAGCCCTGAGACTGATAATATCTGTTGACCTTGAATCACAGTGCTTTCCTCAGATCTATCAGTCATGCAAAGCAGACCTAGAATGATAAATCCAATTATACAGGCAGTTATATGATAATCCAATTTGAAATTGGAGCTAACAATCTCTTTCTGAAAGCATTTTGTGCTGATTAAAGAATGGCTTTGTGTTAATAGGCTAGTCAGTCCTCTGTGATTCAAAAGCAAAGTCTGTCCTCAAGTGTCTTTTCAAATATATAATAGCATGCTAGCACATTTTAGACTTATTCATTACCCAAATCTGAGCTCTATTTAAATTTTAGCACTTTGCGCTTACTATGTCATTTATTATTCTACTTTAAACCAGGTTTGAGGTGTCATAAATGACTGATCCCTTGATGTGGGTGATGATGTCTTCATGAGAGAAGTGAAATGACCGTCGGGAGAAATCCAGCTTGTTTTGGACAGGTCTCTACACAATTTAGTCATCATATGCCAGGTTTGGGAGACTGACAGAAAATTCAGTTTGTTCTCAAATCACACAGCTTTTGAGGATCTGGTCTTAGCCTTAAAAGTTCACATTAGGCTTCAGATTCAAGACTTTTTACTTTAAGACTAGAGATCTTATTTTGCTTGAGGACTGTGTTAGCATGGCAATCAATTTCTAAAAAGCATCTTCATTCTACCTACGATACTGACATAATGGTGAATGAATGTCTGCTAATTAAAAACTTGACACATGAATAAACTAAAGTGCCATTGCATTATTGAGCTATAAACTTGACACTATAATTTTAATTAACACTGAAAATGTGAGGAAAGAGAGAGAGATGATCAATAAATGCTAAAAATAGATCAATTAAACAGAAGGGAAGGCAAATAAACAGGTCTACGTTGTTAAAGACCCAAATTCGAAGGATGAAAGTCTATTTTTATATGCATTCTGCAGATTTTAGGAAACTTAAAATATTAATACAAGAACTTTTTTTTTTTTTTTTTCCCCTCTAATCACATAAATATTTGAACATGCCATTTAAAGGTCGCTGTGGAACTATTAGAATTACACAATGCTGAGTGCATTATCAGTAATGAATATGAGCTGGAATAATATTGCAGGTGTTATCAGCCAAGCTTAGAATTGTTTCACAACCTGTGCTTGTTTTCAGTGTTGATTTGATTTGAATACACAATGTTCAGCAGACAGCATTAATAAGCAACAATGGACCCTTATGTGTTGCTGTTTGGCAGAGAAAATAAGAAAGTTAGAAAGAAACTTCCATCAAAAGCTCTGCCACACAGTCAATGTGCCTATCTCTTTAAAATGCCCCTATATTGGGCTATTTTAAAGGTCCCATATACATATACATGCATCCAAGGAAAAACACATTAATGTTCTAATAATATACATAAATTAAAGAAATTCAATATTGAATACAGTAATATAAAGTAATAAAAATGAATACAGTAAATAAATTAAAAGAAAATTATTTTCACTTTTGAGTCACATACAGAAATGGATTACTTTGAATCTATATAAAAACACATTAGACCAACAATATTCCCCTAAATATTGTCCCAAGTTCTTTTACTATTACATATTGAAGAATGTTGTAGATTTGTTGAGGGTTTGCAAGCTCCCAAAATGCATGAATAAATGATGCAGTTACTGTTGAGGATTATTGTTTTGCTGTTTACTGGCTTTATTTATGCTGTTGTTGTTGTCACTGTTGGTTATTTGTTGTGTGGTGATGTTAAGAGCTCATCTTTTTACTTAATGATGTTTGTTGGTTGCCACAGTTATTGAAGTTTATGTGTTGAGGTCCACATGCATCTATATAAAACTACATAATTGCACAATATCTTTGCCTCTGAAGAAGAGAATATTTTGCAAAACAAAGACTGCTGAGTTCGCTTCATATTAAATGTCATATCAAATTCTGTTCGGGAATTAATTTACGTCAAATGAAATTTTCTTGTGTTGCTTATTGACAATTTGCTGAAAAAAAAAAAAAAAAAAAGCATCTTTAGTTACCCTAACAAGAATATATTTGCTGATTGAGACAATTTGCATTTAGTAGGCGATTAAATTCAAGGGTGTTTTGCTGGGGACCATTATTAAGAATGTTATTGAAAAAAGAAGAAGAAATTATCTTACAGCAAAACAGCTTTTTTCTTTTCTCAACAGGGTCTTTTTAACGTGCACATAGTTGCTGTAATATAAATTCACAGCAAGACCATGAAAGCAAAAGGGAAGATTGTTCCAATGGATATTGTGTTTTCACTGAAAGCCAAATGATTCTGTTTTTATCAATATTTCATTTTTAGAATAATGTATTATAACACATTGTTGTTCCTTTTCTCTAAATGCAGAGGTGACGGACATCTTGAGGATGCCATTATTGTTTCTAACTTCAGAACAGCCTACCACAGCAACTTAAGGTAAGTATATACTCAGCAGAGTGGATACAATGACACAATGCACATCTAAATATAATGTCTCTCTAATGGGATTTGCATTCTGCCAGATGGAAAGATCTCGTGGTCTCTATAGACTCAAGGACATTATAAGGTGGTCTATTTCCATATGTCTTCCTGGTTTGATATTGACATTTTAGATGTATCCGATTCATGCCCTTGCGGAAATGACTTCATTACAGCTCATTGAGGTGTCGTAATCAACACAGGCGTCCCTTGAATGTACTGATCAATAATTCAAAGCCAAAGTATGTTCCTTTCATAAGTCCTATCATTTGCCATCACATATCGCAACCGTCCTTTATATTCCCAGCTGGAAACACACACTTATGCAGCTCATCTGGTAGGCAAGAAAAAGGAGTAAAAGTAAACCAATACAAATTTAAAGGAATAGTTTGCCCTGGTGTCATATACTCATTCTGATGTTGTTTCAAACCTGTATTAGGAGAAAAGATCATGCTCTTTTACATACAATTACAATGAATGTGAACTAAAGCTTTCAAGCTTGAAAAAGGGCTCAGAAGCACCATGAAAGAAACCTAAAAGTAGCCTATGCAATGTTTGGACTATACTGCAAGATTGAAGCCATATGACATGGCTTCGTGTGAGCAACAGACTGAGAAAAAGTAAGCAAATTATGACAGAATTTTTATTTTTGAATTATTCTTTTAAGCAAAACAAATCAGCAGCCAGTCATTAGTCAGTCAGTCAGTCACTCACTCACTCTCTGCACTACATATCCAAGGCCATATTGATTTTTTTTATACATATTTATTACCAAATGATGATGCAGAAACCTAAAGAACATTAATAAAGTGTCATACCCAAGGCAACAGCATCCATAAAATGGAATAATTGTGTAATTTGTGACTTTAATGTTCTGTTGATATACAGTATACAGGGCCTCTGTCAGACCCTAAAGTTAAAACTTGAGGATAAAGTTTGCCATTTTTTTTAAAAGCTTTGTTTGTAACTATGGGCCCTAGTTTGCTATCTATTGTGAATAGTTCTTTAATTAATGGTGTTGTTCCAATCTGTCTTAAACATGCAGTGGTTTCTCCCCTAAATTAAAAAAAAAAAAAAAAAAAAAAAAAAAAAACAGAACAGGCCTTGATCTTGCAGAGTTGTATAAGTTTCAGTCAATTTCTAAATGCCCATTTTTATCCAAAGTTTTAGAGAAGTTTGTTCTATCTCAAATTACCCCCTTCTTTTAATTGGAGAAAGATATTCTGGATAAATTCTAATCTGGATTCAGAGCTGCACAGTACAGAGACCGCTCTGGTAAAAGTTGTGAATGACTTATTAGCAGTTGATTCTGGACGGGCAGTTGTTTTAAATATGTTGGATCTCAGGGCTGCATTCTACACTGTTGATCATTCGATTCTCTTAGATCATTTGGAGTGTGAGTTTGGTATTCGTGGGATAGCTCTAAAATGGTTTCAATCATATCTACAGTATAGAGCATTCTCTGTTAGTTTTGCAAACACTACATCCTCTGTGGTCCCTTTAAAATATGGTCTCCTTCAAGGCTATATTTTGGGTCCTATGTTGTTTTCATTATACTGTACATGTGCCTGCTCCATCTGCCATCACTATGACATTTCTCATATGTATGCAGATGACACAGATATATTTACCACTGAAATTTGGGAACGAGCAGTCTTCGAAGTCCCTGTTGGTCTATAAGGTCAAAATTTGGCTGTCTAAAAATTTTCTCCAGCAAATGTTGCTGGCTGTTCCTCAATCCAAGAAGTCAAATGGTGATCGAACATTCTTCTCTGTAAAAGCTCCTAAATTGTGGAAAAGTCTTCCCCTTTTTATTTTGCAGGCTCCATCTGTCAAGTTTTTAGGTCTCCACTGAAATCACATATTTTTAACTTAGCTTTTGAAGTAAGGGGATCTTAAGTATTGGAAACGTTTCTTTGTAAACTGATCTCATTGGGCAAATACAAAGTGTGTTTATTTTGGTGCATTACAAAGTGTGTGTAGGCATGGAAAATGTTACTCTTTTTAAATTGAATTGTGAAGCAGTTTGGGCAACAAAGTTGTTTTTAAATTTGCTATGTAAATAAATAAAACTTGAAGTTGAAAGTTAAAAAGGGTAGAAATAAAATCCATTAAGATTATGGTTTCTTTTCTTCATCACACCAACTAGCACTTTTGGAGAGTTGCTGGGATGGTCATTCTCAATTCCAAGTAGAAAGGCAGTGAATTCTCAAAACTGGCAGGGCAAAGTAAATTAAGCAGTGATTTATAGACATTGGGCATATTTTTCCATTTTATTCCTGCCACCATGATATATGAATGCGGATGTATTCATGTTGAGTGTTTCCTCAGGGACACATGTGTGAATAAACGAGATGATTTATATATTCAGATCAGGACGAATGCATCTGGCTCTATCTGTTCATTCGTGTAAGATAATAAAGTGGTTTTCTTTAATGACAGTAAAAGCATTTTGGTGTCTAAGTACATTTTGACAGGCACCTTTTGCTCAATTGCTCACATAAAAAGCTGTGTAGAAATAACGTGCTGTCTCAAATAAATTAGTTCATACAAAGCACTATCCTGCAATGACTTACCCATTATCTTGCTATTGCTAGACCTTTGTATTCTCTTTTTCATGCTGTGAAGCTGGGAGTAATGACTGTGATTGTCCCAGCCATGGATGTCTAACATACCTGAAACTAACCGTTAGAATTTCAATTTATCTTAATGGCCATTGCTTGCGTGCCGCATAGAACTCGAAAACTATGCCACATGGAAACCCTGACCCTTTGGTCCCAGTTGTTTTGTAACCATTAGAAAGAGTTGAAAATTGTGATTTTACTCCGAACATCATAAACAACAGAAATGATCTTCTGTGCTCTCTAATATAACAGTGCAAAAAGAAAGCATGACTGCTCGACTGGTAAATTGAGCACTTCTGAAAGTTTCATGTACCCTGGACTTCATCTTGACAATGGCTTTCATTTTGAAGCCTTAATCAAAGCGAAACTGGGTTATAAATTATAGAAGGCTGCACATGCTATGAAGTGTCAACTCACTGTGAATTCAACAATCATTTCCCCAGTTAGAAAGTTCAATAACCCTGTTCTCTCAGTGTAGGTGGTAATGTTAAAGTGGGCACACAATGTGCTGTATATTCCACACAGGGTCTTTGGAGTGTCAGTTTATACTAACTTGACCTGCCCTTCCCTCCCTGGCAAACTAACCAAAGTATCTTCTTATCAGTGGGCGGCACATGATGTAAAACTTATGCAACTGAATGAGAAGCAAAGAACAAGTTATCGGAACTCCTACGGCCAAAAATAGTTTGCTTTGTTTCTATCGCATCCTCAGGCTGTGAAATAGAACACTTCTAAAAATAAAACCTTTTCTGTTTAATCCTACTTTCATTTACCCAAATAAAAGCCAGGCAACCCTCACAGTAGGAGGCTAGAATGAATCATAATCTTATGGAAAAATCCATGTCTAAATACCTGTAGAAAATATCCTGTTGGTTTAATATTCTCTTTAAATTCATCTACCAAGTGGCACTGGCATTTTCAAGAACAACTAAAAGAACTCGTTGCTGTGCAAATATTAAATTTTAATGCAAGAAAACGTGAGTGACATTTACCTATGCAAAACGCATCGCCATGATGATAATACAGTGATGAGGGTGGTTGCCAGGGTGTGTTCTGGGAGGTTTTTAGCACATTGTTATGTTTGAGGTTGTGGGTGGTTGTTTGGGTGTTGCTAGGTGGTTGTCACCCCACCTCTGAATTCTAGTGAACATTCAAGATTGACATGCAATATTATTTCCATTATAGTGATGGAATTGAAGTTTCCCCCTGTTTTTGTGACTCAACCTGTCTGAATCTTTGCCAGATGCTGATGGCTGCTATTACTCAACTGTAAATTCATCAGTATACACCCTCACTGCTAATGAACTGCTAATTACCTCCCTCCCTCACTTAGCTCAACCCCCAATTCAACAGCCTCATTTATACAGTAGTTGCTGAGACTAGGTAGTAACCAGTGCTACTGGAGTTCTCCAATGTTCTCTGTCAGTTTAAAATACCATGGGCAGCCTGAAGCTATGTCACTGCTCAGTGACATTTGACACAGTGAAGGCAGTGATGGGCAAAGACATTATGACCCTAATGTTAGTGCACTGCACTCAAAAAGCCCTTTCACTTGTCAAAATATTCAGACGGCAAAATGGTGCCACTCTTCCTCGGATGACTCATGCTCTTGTCACCAAGGTTACAATTTTCATACTGCCTTTAAAATATTCAAACCATGGGCCATTTATAAGGAAACATCACTCTAGAGCCTTTAACCACCTAAGCATCACTCTGGAGAGATATTCAAGATATTTTGGAGACCAATCAGTCATTGAATGAAAATTTGGTCATCATTTACAAACCTTACATAGTTTAAAGTCAGTATAATTTTCTGTTTTTCTTGGAACACAAAAAGAGTTCTTTCATAGAATGTGTCAGCGTCTCTCTTCCACACAATTAAAAAAAAAAGTGAAAACTATTATTTATAATTTGATATTATTTTAAGTATAATATATTTATTTTTGTAATATAATTATACTACTATGTTTATCATCTTTGTAGTTTTACATTATTTTAAATATTATATAGTTATATAATAGTAATAACATAGTAATAACATAGTAATAACAGTTATGTTGCTAATACTTTACAATAAGGTTTCACTTGTTAACATTAGTTAACTACATTAGTTAAAATGAACTAAGAATGAACATTACTACTACTATAGTACTGCATTTAATTATCTTAATGTTGATCACATTATTGCTACATTTTTAATACAACTAAAAGTTGTATCTGTTAACATTAGCTAATACACTGTGACATTAACATGAATATGTTTATCAACTAATGTTAACGGAGGTTAATAAATACTGTCGAGTTTATCTAAGTTTATTCATTAAATATTGTTAACAAATGAGACCTTAATGTGAAGTGTTACCGTTATTTATAATTACACTGTATTATAATAATATATTATAGAATGGCCTGCCCTTTCCTTGCTTTGCATCTTTCAAACACACATCATATCCTCCGAAATGAGGTGAGAATGTCACGACAGCGGCATTTTGGTGATGTATGTATACAGGTTGACGTTTCCCTTTTGAGACTGTACTGTACTTGGTATGTGTGTGTGTCTGTGTGTGTATGTGAGAATGACATTTTGAAGATACAGTGTATATTCCTGCCAGTATAACTTGGGCTGTATACATTTGCAGACTTAATTGAGGGTTTAAAACAAATTGAAACAACCTCTCCTCTAAATGCGTTAGATTTGTCATTTGCTGGTAAGTGCTAAAAACATATTTCAGCAGGATGAAACAATGCAATAAATAAATTAGCATACTGCTGCATTTTTTGTACGAAACTGACTTGTAGTCTCAGCTTTATGAAGATCACTAAAAAACAAAATCAGTAGTTAATGTATGCCATTTGTAAATAACCCTTTAAAGTATGTTTTGCATGTATAACCAATTGACGTGAGAGGTTGGGGCAGAAGGTTTCAAAGTGAAAGACAGGAATCCAAGACATGGCAATGTACTGAAGTCAAAGAGTACTACCATCTCTGAACACTAGGATTAAACCAATTTATTCACACACCACAACATACTCAATATGCATTCTCTACAGAGAAAAAAAGAAAGAAAACAAAAAGAGTAATGTATCCTGGAAATTACTTAATGTAAGAATATTAAGGCTCTACTTAAGGCTTTAAATCAACATGCAACACTTACCACAATTTTTTTGCAAAAGTTTTTGCAGATGTACATTAGGAATGAAATATTACATTTAATATAAATTCCTATAGTTGGTTGCTACAGGTTGCAATAAGCTGTGTCATATTGCAAATTTTATCCTGGTCAGAGCATTCTGGTATGTTGCTTAGCTAACAGTTCCATCGTTCTTCACTGGAACATCTTGAAATGCATGAGGCAGCAGAAGGCAGGGCCTGTATTGATTGTATTGCTGAGAATAGAGCATGCAGGCACAGCGCCCAGAGCTTTGTCATATACAGGATGTATGTGGATAATGCAGTGTTCCGTTCAAAGTCAGATGTGGCTATTTCTGTTTTATATCTCCTACTTCCGACCACAAATGCATTCCATTACTTGACACACAAAAGATGACGTATAAAAACAAATTGCAATTCTAGCATTCACTTTAGAAATGTCAACAAAGAGAACCACATCTCCTGGAAACCAAACTGAATAGGATGAATGATGGTATACAGCGCTTGTTTTGCAGGTGCAAAATTATCAACCACAGAGCTTGTTTACAGTGTTTTACGCAAATGCAAACAGCTGCATAAAAAAATATTGATTATCATTGTGTATATATCCATGGGTGTTGCCAAGCTTGTTTCACGTCATCCACAGTTTCAAGTTGGAAGACCAACTTCCCAAGACCAAGTGGGATTTTGTTGCAGTTTTCCAAGTAAGAAGTTCTGAATCTCATTTTGAAGTTGGAAATCCAAGTAGAAAGTTGGAAAATCACATGTTTCATTTTGAATATGATGTAGCATTAGTAGCTTTGGTCAACATGCTACGGATGATGGTAAAATTATAGCGGAAGGAATGGGAATGGGCATCCGTCCTGCTCTGGTTGGCACATATTGATACTGTCCATATGCCAGCTGTAAAATTAGTCTGTGTTGGCACAACATGACTGTTGAGCTATATGATAATTAATTAACACAATAGAGTTGACTGTCAGTGTGCAATGAAGAAAAAACAAAACAAAACAAAACAAAAAAAACTTGTTGAGTGTCTAGAAACAGCTGCCAGTACAGGAAGATTCCAGCAAGAAAGAAGCTAGGAAAGCATTCAGTCATTTCTTGTTTATCTGATATAGATGAAGACTGACAGGAGGTGATTAAGAGGAGGCGACACAGAGTTAAAAATATCAAGAAAAAACAACATTATTCATATTATATGTGCAATATTGATCATGCTTACCTCTAGGGACAGACATTTGATAGCCATACATTAGTATGTGATAAGCTAAAGACAAAAAAAAAAAAAAAAAAAAAAGGAAATCTGTGTGCATCGGTCTGTGTTGTACATGTCAAATAATATCAGTCAAATAAATGTCATTTCTTTCTTCTTTTTTTTTTAATCAGTATTTATTTATTTATTAATACTTATTAATTCCAAATGCAGTGTCTGAGTAGGCTATTATTTACATAAAATACCTATTATGTTATTCATGATTTAGTAGCATCATATTTAATGGAAGCTTATTTTTACCGTTATTATGTGAGGCAAAAGACGTTTGAATCAAAGATAAACTGAAACTCAGATTTCAATACAATAAAGGCAGCTATTGGATCATTGAAGATAAACATCATATTATGTGGCTACACATTACAGTAAGCTTACGACCTACTAGATACACTCTGCCTTAAGAACAAATAGTGCAACCGAATAAAGTACAGAGTTAGTTACAAACTAGCTAGTATTTACTAAGCTTCTAGTATGGACTATATACATTCCAGTTTGAGTAAGAACTTGGGAATGGCTGGTGCAACTCTACCCAGCAGACACATGAGGGAAATACAAAAGGGTAGTCAAAGTATAAGTGGAAAAACTGCCTTTACATTTTCACTGCTTCAGGACAAATATAAAAATATATTTTACATCAGCCATAAAAAAAAAAAAAAAACACTGTAAAATTTGATTGGACGTACAGCATCAACAACAGCAAATGGGAAGCGTTTTCTCCTCCCATTTATAATCTTGTTTATTTTGCTATCCTAACCATATTTAGTTGAATAATACTTGCATTTAGTACTGGTTATTCCTTGCTGTCCACAACCTAACTGAACAAACAAGTGAGCCATTTTGGGTTAGGAACCTACTTCTTTAGATGATACACAAAGGCAACCACCACATGAACATAATTCTCAAAAGCCTCCCCTATCACTTCCCATACAACATCCCACCTTATGTGCCACATTCCTAGTTCCTGTTAAAAGCTATAAAATCCCATCAGAGTTCCTGCTTCTGGCCAGCAACTCATGTGATGGCTGTTTGAGTGCTTTCCCAACTACCCAAGGGAATGACAAAATGCTGCAATGGATTTTTGGCGAAAGGTCAATTGCAAGTTCTGAAAAAAGAGGAGTAGCAAATTGCCATTGACTCGAGAAGTTTGGAAACTGAAGACAAAGTGGACTGCAAAGATCAAAATGTCCCTAGACATCATGACAGAAGAAACAGCGTGCCATGAAGATTAACTTGACAGATTTACAGATCTGTAAACAACAAATGTGTTAAGACTGCACTGAGTGTGAAGGATATGTACTGCATGTATTTATGTACGTATGTACGTGTATATATATATATATATATATATATGCTATTGTCAGCTCAAAAACACCCTTTGCCAAATCTATTTACTTTCTTTACAATTTACTACTGACGTTTTCAGTTTAAGTATAACCGTTTCTTTTGCTTTGGTCACTAACTCTTGTTTGCCTGATATTGCAGGTCCACAGGCTGCTAGCCTGACCATGATTCACATATTGGACTGATCCCCACTCTTTTGCAATCCTGGGCAGCGCTTGATCCAGTCGGATAACGAAGAGATTGATAACAGACCTATTGAGACAGAGCGCTCCCTCAGTGTATTTGCCAGCCTGTAAATCAGCGAGGTAAGCCACCAGCCTACGCTAGCTGAGCCAGAAGTAAATTGCTGTTTACTCCAGAGCCTGCGGGTGTCCTTTAGGCCAGAGAGCCCCCGGTTGCACTGTAACTCAAGAGCTGTGTGTCATTATATACAGGGAACTGATCAATAGTTGCAGGGAAATCCATAGGAAATCTGGGTAAAACCTGCTTCATTCCGCAGCTGTCCGGATGAATGACAGCACTATGCTGTCAAAAGATACTGATGATGTATTTGGTTTAGTGTTGAGCTACATTTGAAATGCAACTCTCCCAAAACTTCCAAACTGTTTTCGAAAAGTAGTATGCAGCATGCAACAACAAATACAGTATTTGCTTCAGTACACTTTTGTCACATGACCTCATTACATTGTAGGGCTGTGAAGTGTCATAGATTTTCTATATATATATATATATATTTTTTTTTTTTTTTTCACAAGCACATTTTAACAATTCCAAACCACAACAATCTTAATAACTACTATTCATTTTGTATATAATCATCTGTAAGTGATTTAATTGTTAACAAGGGCTGAAAGTGAAAAAAACACCTTATACCTAGATGTGCATAATTATTAAGCAGGTTTTCTTTTACAGGTAAATGGACCAAAAAAGAGATTCAACTCACACTAAAAATTAAAAGATTATGAAATGCACATGAGAAGGATCATGTTGTGGCCATTGAACAGTGAGAACAAAACAAGTTGAGAAGAAAAGACGCATGTTAACTGAAAAAGACTTTTAGAGTTTCTGGTGGTTTCACACCCGAATCACCACTTTTCACCTTAATTCTTAAGTGCTGTTTACACCTGGTATTAAGATGGGTTTTTGGTTGATCGGATCACAAGTGGATGAGGCAGATACTCTCTTTTGTCCACTTTCAACCACCTTATTTATTCGAGGGGATGGTCTTTGGTAAATGTATAGGTTTTTTTCAGATCTTTCGAACTGATGGACAAAATAAGCTTAACGCAATTTATATATGAATGCGCCTAGAGACGACGGAAAAACATACAGAGAGCATCAGCTTTTGTTTCTGCTCTGATAGCCGCCAGACCGCGGCGAACGTGGTGAGTGCATGTTAGAAATCAGGAATAGTGAGAGAACATTGTGCTTGGTACATTTTTCCTCCTCAAATCAAACTTGGGTCTTCAGTCGACAAAGTTTAAATCCCGTCTGGCTAGCACGCTTCCCATAATATTTACACATTAGGTCAGTAGGTGGAGAGTAGGCGGTCTTTTGTGGCTGTTTGAACACATTCAACCACATTAGAGTCTACACTACGAAAGCAATCCAGTCAAATGCGTTTTCGACTACCTCTGGAAGTGGTCGAAAGTGGACAAGCTCAAAACGTTTTACACCCCATTTACACCTGTATTTAGCATTGTCCACTTGTGATACGATCAACCAAAATGCATCTTAATACCAGGTGTAAACAGGGCCTTAGTCTCCAGTGTCACCATTTTCCATAACTGCAAACTGCTTGGAGTCTCCAGAAGTGCAAGATGTCAGGTTCTCAGAGACTTTGCCAGAGACTTTTTAGAGACTTTGCAAGGTGTCCTCCACATTAATCACAAGTTGAAGTGTCATGAAGACTGATTTTTAAAAAAGTTTTATAGACAGATAGGTTGAGAGTAACTCTTGAAGTACTGTAACAGCAGTTCAAGTCAGACAACAGAGGCGGTGGTGAGGGTGTCATGGTGTGAGCTGCTACTAACAATGAGCAAGACAGACCTTTCAAGGTGGGTGATGGACTTAAAGTGAACATCCAAAACATACTGCCAGATTTTGGAAGATAAATTCTTCAAACAGTGGAGGAAGTGGTGCTGGTCCCTCAAGAGTCAACCTCTCTGTCTATAAAACCTTTTAAAAAACAGTCTCCATGTATTTCACAACACGTCAGCTTGTGATTCTTATTAAGTGGGGTTCAGGTTTTAGGATTCTTTACCTTAGCAATGTCTCACCTTGCACTTCTGGAGACTCCAGGTAGTTTGCAGTTCTGGAAAATGGTGGCTCTGGAGAATAAAGGGTTCCTGATGGTTTCACACCTAATTCTTTCACCTTAATTCTTAAAGTCTTTTGCAGTTATTATCTTTTCTTCTCAACTCCCTTTTTTGTGACCCTGGTGCCCTAATAAGCATTTCTTGTCCAATGGCCACACCTTAATTTAGCAATTTCTATAGTAATATAATATTTCTATATACATTTTTCCCTTCCAGCCCTTGTTAACAATTATATCTTACAATACTAATAAATGACTACTAAATTAATAGTAGTTATTAAGATTAATGCAGTTTGGAATTGGCAAAATGTGCTTGGGGAAAAAAAAAAAATGATCAGAATTTCAACTTGCCTAATAATTATGCACACGCTGTACACTTTAGTAGGGATAACAGTTCTCACATTTAACTAGTTGCTTAGCTTGCATATTGGCTGTTTATTAATACTTATAAAGCACATATTATTGCCTTATTCTGCATGACCATATTCTACATCCCTAAATCCTACCCCATCCCTAAATCCTACCCCATACCTAAACTTAAACGCTACAACAACTACCTTACTAACTATTAATAAGCAGTAAATTAAGAGTTTATTGAGGCAAAAGTCGTAGTTAATAGTGAATATGTGTTCCCTAAACCAAATTGTCACCACATTTTCTATGCATTTAGCATTTTGGCACTCAGTACAATCTCTTAATATGAAACTGACTGTACTTACATAAATTTGCATCATGCAAGCATTTTGCAATTTTTCACAAAGACAGATACCTTGAGCATGTGTCTCAAGATACACATTTTAAAAGTTGAACAACTTTTACCTTGATGCTTTGCTTACATGTGAAATGCTGCAAAAGACACAATGCATGAGTGTAATGGTCAAAGATGTCTATCTAGCACAGATCCTGGAGGGTCATAACCTGCAGAGTTCAGTTCCAACCTTGATTAAACACATCAGAACCAGCTAATCAAGGTCTCCATGGATTTCTTGATTATTACAGGAAGGTGTGTGTAATTAGGGTTGAAACTAAACTCTGTGGGTCGTAGCCTTTGAAACAGAATTCAATAGCCCTGGTCTACATGGAGGAAAAAATTGAAAAGCCCCTTATAGTGGAAGGTGAAGTCTGTGAAGGTACAGTGATTGACATGATCACATTTAAATGGAACAAACCCCTGAGTGAATTAGCATAAAAATCAAATTTTTCATCATAGTGACGATTAAAGATAAAAATTGTCGATCATTTTCTCCCACCCCTACTACATTCCATGTTTAATAATGTGCGAGGCATCCAGGTATCATTGTGGAAATACAATGATACCTGGTACATTTACTTTCCAGGAGTCAGTAAGGAGAGTTATTACTACACTGAAAATGGAAGCTTGAGCACATTACATTTTGGGATACAATGCACCCTTAGTTTGAAGGATTAATTTGATAAGGATTTTTATATTTTTTTACTCTCGATATCTAATAGTGTTAATTTCATCAGCTATTTTTAAATTTAGTCTTATTCCTGAGTCAAATGTAGCTTTTAGTTTTTACCATATTTAGTCAACTTTGCCCTTTTTGTTTAGTCAAGTTTTAGCTGACTATTCCCCAGTTTCATGGACAAGGCTTAAGCC
Organism: Ctenopharyngodon idella; assembly: GCF_019924925.1. Lineage (NCBI taxonomy): Eukaryota > Metazoa > Chordata > Actinopteri > Cypriniformes > Xenocyprididae > Ctenopharyngodon > Ctenopharyngodon idella. Next base: position 27,309,701 of record NC_067233.1, on the reverse strand, counting down.
TAGTCCCAGACTAAAATGCATGTTTGAGCTGTTTTAACTGAAAGCTACTTGCACTGACAATTTATGATTTAAAATATTGAGATCTGGCAACCACAAAGATGAAAGCCTGTATAGAGCTAGATGCTTGTTAAACAGTCTGTAATATTTTGTCTTTTTTTTTTTCTCTCGACAAAAACAGAGAGATTTTGGTAACATTTTTATTTTTTTATCTACATTTTAGTCTCGTATTTGGTAACACTTTAGAATACTGATCCTTCATTAATAAATAACTATACAGGAACAAATGAGTAATGCATTATTAACACTCTAGTAACTACTATTAACTAACAAGAAACTCTGATTAATGAATTAGTAAGTAATAGTGATCAGTTGAAAGTGATAGTTCACTATTAGCTAATCAGTAGCTACTATTTTTTTCATACCTCCCAGAGAACTACTAAGAACTACTATATACAGGTTCATAATTAATGTGAATAATGCATAATGTATCATTTATTCTAAAGTAAAGGTAATGGTAACCCACTAGTAATGACTGAAGTATTACCAAATCCTTCAGAAGGAATTACTAATTATTTGGATCAGTATTATAAAGTGAGAAACATGATAACTCTCTAGTAACTACTGAAGTCATTGTAAACTTTTGAGGTTTTTGTAAAGTATTGGATAGTAATAACTCAAGAGTTACTACATAACTCTAAAGTACTTATTTGGATCAGTATTCTAAAGTAAAGATCATGGTAACCCACTAGTAATTACTCAAGTGTTACTACATTCTTCTAAAGGAACTGCTAATTATTTGGATCAGTATTCTAAAGTGAAGATCATGGTAACCCACTAGTAATTATTTAAGTGTTACCAAATACATCAGAAGGAATTACTGTACAAAAACCTCAAAAGTTTACAATGACTTCAGTAGCTACTAGAGAATTATCATGCTTTTCACTCTATAATACTGATCCAAATAATTAGTCATTCCTTCTGAAGGATTTGGTAATACTTCAGTCATTACTAGTGGGTTAATTAATACATTATGCATTATTCATGTTAATTATGAACCTGTATGTAGTAGTTCTTAGTAGTTCTCTGGGAGGTATGAAAAAACAGTAGTTACTGATTAGCTAATAGTGAACTATCACCTTCAACTGAGCACTATTACTTACTAATCCATTAATCAGAGTTTCTTGTTAGTTAATAGTAGTTACTAGAGTGTTAATAATGCATTACTCATTTGTTCCTGTGTAGTAATTCATTAATGAAGGATCAGTATTCTAAAGTGTTACCTCGTATTTTTCTTCAACGATATTCCATGTTGATATAACCACATAATTTAATGACGTTGGTCTCGTCAGAAAAAAAGGGGTTGTTTCTTTCACTTCTATTAAAAGCACACACTTAACAGCCAAATAATTTAAATCATGTAACATGACTGTCAAAAAATGCACACTACTGTGGGATATCACTATCATGAAAAACAAAAAAAAACAAAAAAAAACATAAGATTTTGGTCATATCGCCGACTCCTAATGATGTAAAATAATCATGTTTAAGATTTTTGCCATAATTGAGCAGCAAATAACATTTGATGCCTTTTGCATAGTACTGAACATGTATTTGTGGAATACTGACTAATGGTTTAATTTACTGTTTAAAAATAGTATACAGTACAGTAGGCCTGTACTGTACAGTATTCAGTAGTAGAACAGTAGTAGAAGTAGAACAGTCACTGTTCTTGTATGTAATGCAAGGTAAGCATTTTTAAATGATTTTGAATAATGATCTCTCTTATTCAGCATTTGCTGACAAAATTGCACATTGTACTTACAAAAGCAATAGTAAAAGGATTTCCCTCATGCTTTGGATATGAGAGGCGTTAAGCTGTCTGTGCAGCGTTGGGCACATTAGAGAGATGCTCTGGGTTCTGCTAAGGCCTGACAAACCTGTGAGTTGGATAAGCCCTTGCTAGGTGCCAGTCCACAGAGACGCTGACAGTTACGAGGGCACTAAGTCCTTTCTGGGCTGTCACCTAGCCTGCTACTGTAAGTCTCGGACGGATTATGTTGACACGGCAGGGACACGGCAGTCAACTGCATGTGACTGAAGCGGCGGATCATTACGGCACTCTCCCTTTCAACCTCACACCTCGCAAATGTAGAAATGCCTTTTTCTCCGCTTGTCTACAGCTATTTTCCTCTCTTAGACATGTCCTGGGAATTTCGGCCTTTTTCTCTATGTCTTTTTCTCTCTGAGGAATTGTATGTGTGACCTTACTGGGCTGATTTTGATTCATGTGTGTATTTCTCTATTTACACTGTGACGGTTTTACTGATGATCGATTTGATGACTTCACAATGACTTCAGAGATCCACTGGGACGCAGTGCTTCCTCTACAAACTATTTCAAATGGCCTGATGTCTTATGCATAAGCTCTTAATAATTGGATGCCATCAATATGTGTAATCTGTGCTGAATAAAACATAGACTGCAAAGGTGCTTCAGAGGACAATGTCAGAGAGCATATTAAAATAAATGTTAGTGATGCAGTCAAATGAAAATTCTTGGTCGATACTGAAAAGTGTCATTTTAAAAGATCAATGTTTGGTAAGATGACCCAATATCTGAAATGGAAACTGGGGCCATTTTCCTATTTCAGTGGTCAAAATATCATTGAAATTTCTCTTGTTATTATCTATGAATTGGAAAATAGGGAAGATAGTTGTGGGTTCCATATACTATTATAATTAATTAATATGCTTGTAGATCAAAATTCACCAAAAACTACACTAAAAACAGCACATAGTATTATTGTAAAAAGCAAACAGATCAAAACAGTATTATAATAAAATTATGACTTTACAAAAACACATTACAAAGCTAATACACAATAAATATGAGAACCTTTGATAAATATTTAACAAATATTTACTGTATATTTTTTGTAATTGTATTTAATGTTGTCATTTTCACAAACTGAATATACTGTATACAGTAGAGCTGCACAATTTTGGATAAATTGAGAAATCACAATAAAAAAAAAAAAAATAGATATCACGATTCTCCCATGATTTTGAATAGACAACTAAAATAAAAAAAATAACAATTCTGTCAAAATGTTAATTGCTGCAGTCTATTTAAAAAAAAAAAAAAAAAAAAAAAAATATATATATATATATATATATATTTTTTTTTTTATTCATTTGAATTAATTATTTTAAAAAAAAATCAGTTTGAATGAATGATTCAATGACTCGTAAAGACTTAATGCCTGGAAGGTTCATTACTGGATGAATTTAAGTCACTTGTCGCCACCTACTGGTGTTGATACAATTGATACAATCTTTATTAAAGTTTACTAAAGTTACTTTCAAAAGGCGATTTACTCTATTTATACACTACTGTAGACATCAGTGTTTATATCTGAACTAAACTTTTAAAGTACTTGTGTGATCATTTAAATTTTTGTAACACAGAAATAATGATATTGAATTTATGAAATATTAGGCTTGTTTGAGATGCGCCTTGCCTTTTTAGGCGAGAGTAGGTGGCTGCTTATGCACATGTAGCTTTTTGTTCAAATTGTTGTTTTTTTTTCAATGAAACTAACCCAGTGTTGATTAAAAAAAAATAATAAAAAAAATAAAAAATAAAAAAAATAATGCTGACGGGGAAAGAGTTAAAGTGATATTATGTAGTTTTAGCTAGCATTAGCATCACTGTTTCTTTTGTACCTGAATACTGATACTACAATGCCATCTTTCAAGTTTGATGTAAATTACACTGATTCTAGTGAGTTTTAGAGAGCGGTTTACGCAGTAATAAATTCCCTCAACAACAAAGCAGCACCTTGGACATCACTACTACTTTTTTTTTTTTTTTTTCTTCAGTCATCAAATCTTTCTAGTCTGAGAATGCCATATTGCACTCACTTTTTATGTTTGTCAGTCTTCTGGCTTTAGAACTTTTCAGCTTCTTCATCTGTACAGATCTCAATTCTTCTGTTGTCTCCACTGGTAAAACATTACAAAAGTGTGTTCCGTTGTCTAATGTTTACTCATGGTGTAATCAAATAACACTATGCTACTAGCGTATATAAAGGATTCATTCCATGTTTACTAAAACACAGCAGATCACATAATTTCAACATGGCAAAATACAGGTACGTTCATGCCATGTTGTAATTACAGTAACTATGAGATTTCAACTTGTAAATGGCATCCATGTCATTGTTGCGCTCATAATTATAGCTTGTAAGATGTAAGATAGGAATTTTCTGAGAGCTCCTACCTGTACCATGTGATTGCTGCAGATTCATTTCGCCGTTGACAGAAACGCATAATTCCCAGTCCGAGGACGTGAACAGCTCCGAATAGAACGTCACTAGAGGGGTGAACCGCACCATACACAGTTAAAGTCCCCCTGGAGTCAATAATTTTATACATTAAAACTCATCTTTGACATATTTAAACATTTTTTTCCTGTGAAAATAATTTCTTCATGCCTTAAAATAGCTTGAATATAACTCTACATCCTTGCTTCATTTAGTATTCATGGAACCATGAATATGTAAATTAGTCCCCGCCTCCACTCAATCACACCAGCTCGGACTACCTGATCCACTCTGTCAACTGTAGTAAACACTACACAATGACAAGTGGAAATATTGGATTAATTTAGTCACATATGTTTGAACCAGAAACTAATTCAGAAGAAGAAGTGGAAGAGCGAATTATACAGGGTCGCCTAGAAGTCGATGTATCAGAATGGTAATGTGTTTTATGCATTATCTCTACAACGTTGGACACATAATGGTAATTGATATGATTAGCCTTTGGCTTGACTACATTATCAAACAGCTAATAATGTGTTGCTAATGTTACACAAACCATGTTCACCATTTTAGAGTCAGACAGCTGCCTTCTAAAAATCAGCATCCGCTTTAAACATCTTAGAAAGTCATTGAAAGACAAAGTACTAATTGTACCGACTGGCATTATATTTAATGTGACTTAAGCTGGATCACCTCATATATGTAACGCTAAGGTCCAATTAAGACGAAGATGAAATAAAAGATTTATTAAGAACGAGATAACAAGCCAACATGTGAGACAGTGTGTTTTAACATCAACACAACAAAATCTGACAACCAACAGAACTGAGGGAGGAACTTAAATACACGGTGATGATTAACTCAAAAGGCGAACAGCTGTGATGAATAGTTAGTGTCCATGGTGACTGATGAGTGGCGGCAAATGAACAAAGATGACATGTGACAAATGAAAACAAACTGAAAGTCCATGGAAACAGAAACTAACAAGACAACTGTGACAATATGTATGTCAAAACTGCTCTTATCCAATCTGTTGCTGTTTCTATTTTTGACCAATATTTTCAGCCTATTTTCTTGATCGACTAAAAGACAAAAATTACATTTTAAGACATTTTTTATGCAGTTCTAATTAATATATAATTTTACCCAAGATGAGCAAAGTTACATAAAATGAAAAAAGAAAAGGTAATATATTGTGTAGAAAACTTTGCAAGAAGTATGCACTTTCCTTCTGCATGCATTTGGTGTCCTCACATTGTCAGTCAGCACTGACTGTCCTGCACTTGGTTTCTGGCCCTCCTCAGGTTCTATATATACTTATTTCAAGACTTTTGACAGTGCATTATCATCTCATAATATTCACACCTGCCATAAAATTATACCACTAGGATAAATTCTTCTACAAAGATGAACAGCTTCTAAAAATGTCTTTCAAGGTTTTTTTTTTCTTACATAAGTGGTAATGTTTTAAGAACCATTATTCATTCCAAACCTGTATGCTGTTAATTTTTCTGTAGAACACCAAAGCAGATATTTTCTATCCAACAATAGTTCATATTTTGAAGCCAAAAATAATGCATCCATCCATTAAAAAAAAAAAAAAAAAAGGTAATCCATATGACTCCAGAGGGTTAATAAAGGTCTTCTGAAGCGAAGTGATGCTTTTTGTAAGAAAAATATCCATATTTAAAACTTTATAAATTCAAATAACTAGCTTCCGGCAGATGACCGTATGCAGAATGAGCAAGTCGATTTGTGGCGGAAGAGTATCCTTTGACCTGACGCACAACGTAATGACGAACGCGGAGACGCAGAGGATAGAGCAAAACAAATCACGGATTATAAGTCTAAAATGATCATTTTTAAAGAGAACTGTCAGAGGATTTTGATATAAGAAAAGAGGAGCTTAAATTTGTTGCACAACCCTATTTGTTTGAACCGCGAGAGGCATCTAAGCTTACAATACATACATTGCGTCAGAGGATTGCTCATTTGGCGCAAGTCGACTTTACTCATCCGTCAGAAGCTAGTTATTTGAATTTATAAAGTTGTAAATTTTGATATTTTTCTTACAAAAATGCATTACTTCGCTTCAGAAGACCTTTATTAATCCCCTGGAGTCATATGGATTACTTTTTTTTTTATGGATGGATGCATTATTTTTGGCTTCAAAATGCTGCCCCCCATTCACAACCATTATAAACCTTGGAGGACTAAAGATATTTTTTAAATATATCTCTGATTGTGTTCGTCTGAAAGAAGAAAGTCATATACACCTAGGATGGCTTGAAGGCTGAGTAAATCATGGGATAATTTTCATTTTTGGGTGAACTATCCCTTAGCTGTGCATTGTTAAAGGGAACACTGTTAAAATTAAGTTAATTTTATTTTGTAATCTCACATGATTTCCATTAGAGGGTATTAATTTAATTTTAGATGGGTGAAGCCATCACTATAAGTGATCAGGGTCTTTATTTGTCCCTGAAAAGCTGTGTAGCTGTTGGCTGGAACTCTAATTAAAAGATGATAAAGCTTCCACTAATCATTTTGTCAGATTAGATGTTTTAATAAACTTTGAATCTCAGGGTACTTCATAAACTCCAGAGGATTTCCCTTTAAATAATGACAAAAATCTAATTTAAATGCTCTCCTGTTCATTTGAGGAATTTAATTAGTTGTCTTACACCAGATGAACAAAATCCCATCAGTAAATACAACTTGGTGAAAAAAAAAAAAAAAAAAAAAAGTCATACTGTGCTCTTAGCCATGTTTCAATTTAATGAGTGCTTAAAGGTTTTATTATAAACATGTATTAGAGACATAATCTTACTCTTGATATGTTCATTAAACATGTTTAAAAGGAGCTTGTTTTTGAAACCAACATTATCACATACTGGTATTTTTTTTTTTTTTTACTTTATATTCATGTTCATATATATGTTTAGATTGAAGGTCTCGTTACAGCATAGTTTGTTCACTTAACAGAGGTACTTCAATACACACAAACTGCTCGACTAGACATCATATAACCTCTGCTGCCCATTATAATGCTTGCAGGGAGCACTATATTCAATTTTTGTACAACCTAAGGTACCAACTTCATTCGAGCTATCTTTTGTAGGTATATTCAGCCTTAGGTGTGCTGTATGCTTTTTAAAACCTTATATTTTTAAGTATAATGTTTGTAAATCTTCTATTTACATGCACTGTTAGAATCTTTGCCATTCCAAATTAAACCAACAACAAAATCATCATTGTATAGTAGTATTTCCATACTGAATTGATCTTCTTTCATGCATTTATTTGCATATTGGGTTGTGATTGGTCTTTTATTTCTGTTTAACCATGCCTTTACAATGTAAGACGGTGTCATGTGTAGACATTCACAGAAAACATTTCTTATACAAACTTGGGCATTCTGCTACCCTTTCCACCTCTTCCTTATCTTATCCAATCATCTCTTCCCCCTCGAGAAATGAACCAGAGTCAAGTAGTCCTGCAAATGCATCCAAGAGCCCAGATAAGCATGCTCTAAACTGCTGGATGGTTAATTAGGAAGACATACAGGCAGTAAGATTAGAAAATATAAAAGTCAGAAGGAATCCATAGATAGCAGGGGTCCGAAACATCCACCATGTTCTGCCCCAGGCCCATCACAAGAGGCCTGAAACAGAGACACGGTAAGCTGATGTAACCTAACGAAAGGCATTGCTGTTGTCTGCTTAAGCTGTTTCATTGTCCACAAGTCCAATCCAGTGGGTGGACATTTGTCGGAAGAATGCCCAAGGTGTCTTTTCTAATGGTTTGACCTGGCATTCGATTTGTCCAGCACCTGTTGGCTGTTGTTAATCTCTGTGTGCAATTTCTGGTTCGCCTCAGTGGTATGTTTGCAATATTTAGAGGTCACTGAGAGAGATGGGCAGCAGATGCACAGCGCAGCAATTATGAAGGATACACCCTTAAAGGATAAAGACCTTCCACAGCTCGGGTTTCACATATAAATGCTGTAAGAGCTGGTTAATCAATCGATGAGAGTCAGAAGGGTTTATGATGGGCTGTGTGTGGCGCTGACTAACCTTAACAACCAGTAAACCATCTCACTTTCATAAACCTTCCTACACATTTTCACTCATCCACTAATAGACTAATTCAGTTATAGGGCCCTATTTTAACGATCTAAGGGCATGGTCTAAAGCACACACCGCAAGTGCATTTAGGGCATGTCCGAATTCACTTTTGCTAGTTTAAGGACGGGAAAAATGGTCGGCGCGACTGGCGCGTGGTCTAAAAGGGTTGTCCCTATTCTCTTAATGAGTAATGGGTGTGTTTTGGGCGTAACGTGCAATAAACCAATCAGAGTCTCTTCTCCCATTCCCTTTAAAAGCCAGTTGCGCTCACACTATGGCGGATTCGCTATTTACATGGCGGAATTTGCAAGCGGAAAAACTGAACGCTTCTCTGGTGAGGAAACGGATCTGCTCATGCACAAACAATAATCTTTTACATTTGTAATCATTTTATTTTTAATATTTGACATGTTTGTGTGCTGCTGCGTGTCCCTGTGTTTGTAATAAGCAGAGTGTACGCGCGTTGCACATATAGGCGCATATTACTAACGCGCTCTTTAAATAACAAAACAAATATTGGGCCATTGACTTTAGACCAGGTTTCAGTTGGTCAATGGCACAGTCTATTTCAGTTGCCTCAAAATAGCAACACGCCAACAATGCGCCTGAACACAACTCGTTTTCAGACCAGCACGCCCATGGGCGAACAAATGGACGCAAATGCATTTGCTATTTAAACAACGTGGCGCAGGACGTGATATTGATAACTGCGTTGGGAAAGCAAAAAACACTTCCATCGCGCCTGGCACCACATTGCGCTAGGCGTATGATAGGGCCCATAGACTCTACATTCACTGTGTGTGGCTAAACTTGACGATGTCTCTGGAAATTGATTCTTTCAAAAAATCTATAGTTGACTGTTGTGGTTGACACCCTTTAATTTGCACCAAAATAGTGGTGTCGCTCCCTATTTTAATGAGTGTGGCACTAGTCGTTTTAGTTATCTGTCATGTTCTTCATGTCAAGTTCAATGAAGCATGTAATTATGACAAATGTCAAGCTAGATTGATGTAAAAATTTTATGAATTGTCAGAGTCTATAGCGTCATGCTGTACAGTATGCAGTGCTTTGACACGCAGCACGGTTGAGCTGCGGGTGACCGAGTTTGAATCTCAGCTTATGGTCCTTTCCAATTCCATCCACCCTCTTTCTCCTACTTCACTTCCTGTCCACACTCTTCACTGTCCTGTCTGAATATAAATAAATTTGCATGAACTGAAGTTTGAAGAGGCAGTCAGAAAATCAGCTTATCCAATTTATTTACATTAGAAAGTAGACCAAATCTGAACTGAAACTATCAAACACTTTTGGTGTTCACGCTGCCATTCAAAACAAACAACAACTACAACCAAAAGCTGACTCCAAAACAAATTTGGTTTGGGCCCCAATCGCACGTGAATGTAGCATTGCTGTGTCTCAAAATCTAGTACAGTAATTATGGCTGTAATACACTGCATTTTCCACCAACTGGCAACCCGGAATGTCTAAATATGTAATGTAAATACAATTATTGTAAAATATTATCAAGTCTAGCTCACTAGGATTTGAAACTCAGAAGAATCACGCAGATGTAGTCTCATAGAAGGTGCAGCCTTCACATGACATGTTTAGTGTTTCAAAGGTCACATTACCATTCTCTGAGGACCATCCATTTAGTCAATGACTGCTGTCTCTTCCCCTCCAGCAATGGCAACTTACTTGCAGAACGTGCCTTCAGAACGAAGATGGACATCATTGTGATGTCCAGTTGATGGATGCACTCTGCTGCAGTGTGGCCTTTGTATAACTGTTGAAAGCCCCCGAATGTAGTTGAGGGATGCATTGTGGGTATTTGCGCCCTTGAATGGTCTGGCTGCATGTTAATGCTGATAGATGAGCTGACACTGATGGAACTCTAAGCCTGTCCATCAAAAAAGTGGGCACTGATATCTGAGTTTGACCCCATGCTTGTTTACAAACTTGAACAATTAATTTCAGTTGTGCTGAGAGTCTAAGCACTCTGCGCATGGCAGACATTAGCATCCATCATTTATATTTATTTATTTATTATTATTTTTTTTTTTTAAGTGCTTAAATTTTTGAAGTTAAAATACATGCTTAATATGCAAACTGGCACAATCAAAACATTGCCCTCTGGCCTGTTTCACAATGGCAGTTTCCGTGGCTAACCAGGTATATTGAGTTCAGTTTAAGCAAACTCTGTTTTTTTTTGTTTTTTAAGTTCAGTGATATGGATTGGTTTATAGCGGTGTTCAACACCATTGTAACTTATGCAACAAGTCTAACCTTCTCCGGAGCAGGTTTCATTGTGGATAAGAGATTACAAACCAAAACAAAACCAATTTGATGCAATAAAGTCCCTCCCTATGCATTTCTTGCTCCATATTAGTCTTTCGTAGCCAGATCTTCACGCCCTGTCCCAAATGGCAGACTTTATATGCATTTGTGGTCTTTTGGTCTTACAATGGCTGCCGCGTGTGCATGTCCACAACACCGTAGGGTGTCCCATTTGTAATTTTAACAGAAGGGTGCTCGTGAGTGCCCCCCTTTGCAGCCAATATGCGCTCTCAGCAGTGCATACTTCTGCAGCAGACTCTGCAGCAGACTTCTACCCAAAAGTCAAAGCAGCATTACATCATGAAAGTGTGCACTCTGTGGAATATTTTGAGGACTTAGGGTTTCATTTGGGACAAGGCATCAGAATGACGACAGAAGGTCTAGAATCCATAGCAGCTTTCATTGGCCAAGAATCACCCAGAGGCCATCTGACTTATGTGTAAAGAAACCAATCATAGTTTGCTTAGTTCAGCATCATGTTTAGGGGCGAGAAAATGTAAAGTCGATCTCCCTACAAAAATGTACCAATGTCTATGTCGTGAACTTTTGAAAATCCAGTTCAGTTGATCCTGATAAGTGCTCGTTGTCACAGTTGTAAACATGACGGCTTTCTTCTTCCATGAGGGGCTTTGGCGTCATGAAGGCTTTGTTTCCAGGAGGACCGTTAAAGGATTAGTTTACTTCATAATTAAAATTTCCTGATAATTTACTCATCCCATCTCATCTAAGACGTTTATGTCTTTCTTCTGTTGAAAAGAAATTAAGGTTTTTGAGGAAAACATTTCATATATATTTCATATATATATATATATATATATATATAATATAATGCCGTAAAAGAGTAAGAAATGGTGCGAGTTAGCTCTGCATAAAGACCCAGATTTGCATATGTAATCTAATCAGGGGTCTGTAATGTCTGTATAAAAGGTGTTTATTGTTTGAACTTGTTTTTGAGGATGGTACTCTTAGCATTGCTTGAGGATCTAGCTGTGCGTGCTGTCAGGCGAGACTGCGTCTCTGCTTGCTGAGAGTGACAAAAGGTGTGCGGAATGCCCCTATATGGACATGGTTTGGGTGTGTTTATGTAAATTACTTACCTCGGGCACGCACTTCTTGAGAAGTTCAAACATGCGTATAAATACGAATAGTTTACAAAGTTATTAGTGAATTAGACTTATTGTTTCATCTTTAATTCAGTTACATTCCTAGAAGTACATGTGTATTATGTCAAGTCTTTTTTTAAACAGCCTAATTGTTTATTTTATGCTTTCAACTAAAAGCACAAATCTGATGTGTGCACCATAATAATTCGCTACAAAGATTTTTTTTTTTTAAGCAACACAAAAGAATACATTAATTAGACAGGCATATGGAAGGAAAACACTGCTCCATTTTAATGTGGCCTTTTGCAGATTATAGATTTTTCTATGCACTGCAAGTAAATTTAGCATCTCTCAAAATTAGAAGAAACAAAATTTGAACCTTCTGACCCGGTAGTTAGAACTGTCCCATTAGTGTCTTCAGCCAGCGGATGTTTGTGCTATTCTCACAGGGCCTGAATGCGGCTCAAACTTCCTTCAATTAGTTCCTGGAAAATGCAGTGCAAAAAGAGGATCCCCATTACATTCATCAGCATTTGAAGGTGTCAGGTCTTGTGTGATTAAATGCAAATGGGTAAATGTCTTCTTCTATCTTCATTAATTAGATGTGCCATTAAACCCACACTTTTTTTTGTCTTTTTATTATTATAACATTAATCATAAACAAGCGAGAAGCTATGGGTGAAATGAATGGGTTAAGCTGCACAGGACGAGACCTTTATGGGCTAATGTGGTCTCTGCTATACCACAGTGAATAATAGCTCTTAGTTGTTTCAGATGACTACAATTTACACATAAAAGATTGCATTCTGTCAGTTGAAAGAATTTTTTAATAACTTTAAGATGGACTTAAGTACTTTAAAAGTCACAACACCTAAACATTACGCCACTTATCTCTCTATAAATAATGTTTTCAGTCTGAATGAATCCATTACACTTTATTCTCAAGTCTGCGTCGAATATACAAACAGTTCTTCATTTGAAATTATGGTATACCAGGTAAAAAATGTTTGAATGCAATTATTGTCTTTTCAGACACCAGTAATCAACTTTTTGTTGTCTGAACAGATAAATTAACTTCTGAAAGTTTTAAATGGCTTTTCTCATTTATGTTTTGAGGCACAGGTTATTATAGCAGCCTGTTGGTGGTTTACATGCCGGTCCAAATTCAGAGCGAGTGTGAATTAGCTTATGGCAAAATCTTGGGTGGCTGATTAGCGGACTTGCGGCACCCCATTGATTTTATAATTATGGCATTTTGCTACAAATACCTCTCAATATGAAATTTGAGGCTATGTGTATACACAGTGTCTCATTATTTATGGTGTGACAATGGGATGGAAACACCAAAGCAAGAGTACAGGCATAGTGCTTGTACTTATGGCCTGATTTATAGTATACATTCATGTCCAGTAGTATTTCCAATGAGAGACCACAAAGTAATTATCTTGCAGTTTAAAAACAATAAAAAACAATATGTCATTGTCATTATCTATTGAACACATCATAACATTCTAAATGTCCATGAACTTTAAGTATATAATTTCTACCTAGTACACATTTTATTTTATTTTATTTTATTTTATTTTATTTTATTTTATTTTATTTTATTTTATTTTTTATTTTATTTTATTTTTTATTTTATTTTATTTTATTTTATTTTATTTTATTTTGTTTTATTTTGTTTTGTTTTGTTTATTTTATTTATTTTTTAAATGTATTTATTTATTTATTTATTTTTACATATTATGGAAGCTTGTTTCTGCCATGGGGGGAAAAAATAAAATAAAAAATAAAAGATAATTGCAACTTCTTATCTCAGAACTCTGACTTTTTTTTCGCACACTTGTGAGTTTATATCTTGCAATTCTGACTTTTCTTGCAATTGCAAGTTTATATCTCACAGTTCTGACATTATTTCTCAGAATTGCAAGTATATATCGAGTAATTCTGACTTTATAACACACAATTGCGAGTTTATTTCACGCAATTTTGAGGAAAGTCAGAATTGAGATTAAAAAGTCACAATTACCTTCTTTTATTTTTTATTCAGTGGTGAAAACAAGCTTCCAAGTGGCTATAAAACAAAACTCGCAATTGCGCGTTATATAGTCACAATTGCCAAAAATGAAGTTACAATTGTGAGAGAGAGAAAAAAAAAATCTGAATTGCAAGTTTATATCCCACAATTCTGACTTTATATATATATATATATATATATATATATATATATATATATATAATCACAATTTTGACAATTTGACAAGAATTGTGAGATAAAATGTCGCAATTATTATCGTCATTATTTTTTTTTTATTATTCTGTGGCGGAAACAAGCTACAATTACAATTACAGAGTCATTTTGACTGGCTTGATTTAATTCAGAATTAAAATGATTGATGTTATTTTGGACATGGAGAGCTTGACTGTTCCAATTAGAATCATGTCTGTTATCAAATGAGACTGACAACATCGATCTGCCACTGTCTAACCATGACAAGCTGCCATGATGGAAGAAACAAATCAGGATAACACTGCATTTTCAAAGCCTCAAGCCATTAACATCATTATTGCCGTTTATGTTTTTTTTTTTTTTTTTTTTTTTCTCCCAGCTTTCCAAGGTTTCTAGTCTGTTGGCCAATTAAAAAATAAAAAATAAGCCTAATTCTGGGAACCTATCCTTTAAACTGAGCTTGAGGAGAAATGATGTGAACATGATGCTAATGAGGACTCCCATGAAAACGAACCGCTTTTCTGTCAGTGGGCACACGAGTTTGGAATAAGACTCTGCAACTTTGAAGGTTTGCCCATAATAATTATTCCAGTCTGCTGTCTATAGTTTCTGCAACTCACTGACTCTCTGGCCTAATTAAACTTAGAAAGACATTTACAAGCGTTGAAATAGATGATCTGATGAGCACAGAGATGCCACTTTTGACCCATACAGGACTGTTGGATGAACTCCCGACTGACCCCACAACTAAGCTCATCCCACACTGCCTTCGAGCTGCTGCTTTCTTTCATTTAGCACAGCTTGCTGTCAAACAAAACTGCTGAACACTGAGTAGAATTATGAGGAGTGATCAAAACTGGAGGAAGACACCAACTCCCTGGATGAATCACACTCATAACTGCCACTTGACTGAATAAAAGCGACAGAATGATGTGATTTTCTTGTCGCATAGACAAGCTGACTATTCAAGTATCTTTTTTTTTTTTTTCTCTCTCTCTTTAAAAGAAACTAACTATGGGAGATTAAAAATCTGAGCTGGTTTACTTTAGCATGATTGGATTAATAAAACATGCTTGATGTGAAATGTCTAGAACATATACTACTTTCACATCAGAATTAAACAACTTTCTGATCAAACTGTTGATAAATACACACCGCCGTCTGCACCTTGTCACAAAGTCATGTTTTATCTTTTATTATTGGGAATTTAAAACGAGCTGTCAAAGACAGAGTGAAATAAATTGGCCATATTGCTATGAATTGTAAATAAGCTTGGAGAAACTTTCTTTTGTGCCTCCCTTTCACTTTTAGCTCTTTCTGAAATAACTGCCCACTCTCTTTGAACATTTGAACAGATGATTGTTGCCTGGGTTACAGTCTTCAAAAACTAAACATGCTGTGATGCCTTGGTTATTTATGATTTAGACATGTTCCCAAAGTGTTGGTGAGCGTAACCCAGCACTATGATTATTACTATTACTCATACTTAGGGCATTTTTTTTTTTTTTTTTTTTTTTACTTGGGCCATTAAGTAATGCCTAAACACCCCAAATACGCCCTAACAACCAACTACCTATCCGAACACCTTACCAACAACAAAACAATGCTCTGGCATCCTCTCAGATCACATTAGCACTCTAGCAGTGCAGACAAGCAATACTCACACTTCTCAATCAATCAATCAATCAATCAATCAATCAAAAATGCTATTTGCTAATCCTATTTTTCACTGATCAGGCAGGTTCTATTGAAAGCACATGTTTGTTGATTGCTAAAATACAATGTATAACAAGACAAACACAACATTTCTATGTTCATTTATGTATAAATTTTAAATAATTGATTCAGTATTACTGTATACTGCATAGCTAAATTGCTACATACACTACCTTTCAAAAGTTTTTGGGGTTATTTATTTATTGTTTTTGAAAGTCTCTTGTGCAAATACAAATAATATTATTGTGAAATTTTAATACAATTTAAAATAACTGTTTTCTATTTGAATATATTTTAAAATATAAGTTCCTGTGATGCAAAGCTGATTTTTTTTTAGCAATGTTGAATGCATCTTAATATTTTATATTAAGATGCATTCAACATTGCTAAATAAATAAATAAATAAATATATATATATATATATATATATATATATATATAATCTATCTCTCTCTCAGGATTCTTTGATTAATGGGCAATTCAAAAGAACAGCATTTATTTGAAATAGATTTTTTGTATCAATGTAAAGGTCTTTACAGTTACTTTTGATCCATTTAATGCGTCTTTGCTGAATAAAAATATTAATTCCATAAAAAAACAAAAAAAACAAACAAATAAAAAAAACTTACTGACCCCAAAATCTTTGAACTGCAATACATTTATCATCAGGGTTGGTGATACTTGTTATGTGTTACTTGATACGTGGCTAAATTAATAACCATAACATCTGAGTTACTTTTTTAAATAAGCAATGTTCTATACTTTTCTATTTATGTTATTTACTGACTGACTATAATTGAAATCTCTTCTCCATACTTGTCCATGAAAGTCTTGAGAATGTGTGTCATGCTAATCATGTGTGATGAGGGTTTCTTCAAGCTTATCCCAGGATTTATGTTTTAAAAACTTCAAAATACAGCTGGTAAACAAAGATAAATCTGAATGCTTCAAGGGTATCTAGTTGTAGCAAGCAAAATAACAGAGTTTAGGTGTTGCCTTAGAGCAGCAGTGTATTTACTCAGTTCAAGAGCTCATATATGTGCTTCACGAGTCTTGTTTTTCATTACACGCACACTGTTGAGGGGATAAACAGTTGATGTGTAATATGTCACATTACAATATTATAATGTGGTGCTTTTCCATAAAAAATTAAATTGAACCATTAATTACTTATGTTTTATTGCAGTATTGTTTCATGTTACATTTAACAGAAACATCAAATGCTGATTTTCGTGTGCAGTTGTTCAAAGCCGTGAATGGCTTGGCTTTTCTGAGACATTTCAGTGATAATTAGAATGGCCTTTAAGTCAAATAGTGTCCTACATAACCCTCAGTGCTGCCAATGTCACGGATGAAAAAGCATTTATTCATCAAAGCACTTTGCGGCCCTCTGTTCTTGTTGGCTTTTGGTTTGGACATGGAATGAAAGAGGAAGTGGCCCGTAGTGGCTTGGTTGGTTGAAGCCATTCAGATTCACCCACTCTCCATCTCTTTTTGAGCCTCTCTCTCTGATAGACAATGCTAGGAACATCATTTTTACACATCCATTACATTCAATTAGCACTAAAGCAAAAGATAAAAAGTCATTGATTGAAAAAAGAAAAAAAAGTCTGGTCTGTATTCTCATTCTCACCTTCATGTTGTACCTGTAGAACACAAAAGCAGATGTTAAGTGGAAAGACAGCCTCAGTCACCATTTACTATCATTATATGAGTGAATGGTGACTGAGTCAAAGACAGCTTTGAAACAATGAGCAGCTGGTTGCCACTTTAATTCCACCATTTTCTGGGAACTAAATTCTACTGAAAATGTGGAATTTTTCTGCATCAATCCTGCATCAAATTTGACATTTGTGTCATTTCCATGACAATCAACTAAGCTGCATCCTAGCAACCGTCACTGCCTCAGTGATGCTGTCACTGGTACAAAATCCTTCATTTATTCTTTAACATTATATATCAGTGTAAGTTTTAATGTGGTATGGGCTTTATTTGGTATATAAATAATGTTTTATAATTGCTGCATATTTCTTTGGTGATTACATTGAGTATTCATATGTCGATAATATACACTATTGTGAAATATGTTTGGAGTCAGTAATTGTTATATAAATTAATACTATTCATCAAGGATGCATTAAATTGTGACACATCTAAAGTGACACTTAAGTATGGAAGCTTGTTTCCGCCATGAAATAAAAAATAAAAAAGGTAATTGCGACTTTTTATCTCACAATTCTTACTTTTTTTTCTCAGAATTGCGAGATGTAAACTCACAATTACGGGTTATAAAGTCGGAATTGCATTATATAAAGACACAATTGTGAGTTAAGTCAAAATTGCGTTATAAAGTCAGAACTGTGTGATATAAAGTCAGAATTACGAGTTATAGAGTCAGAATTACGAGATATAAAGTCAGAATTACATAATATAAAGTCAGAACCAATCATCTCTTCCTACTAGTTCATTTATAGCATTAAATAAACATGAATGAACATCATAAGGAATGTTGTTTCAATCGTGGAAACACATCAGCACACACCATTTTTCAAGTTCAAGTCCACCTACGTTAATCTGTTAAGTCCCCTGCTTTGTCAGACAAAATGGCAGATTCGGCGTTATGATTGGTTAGATCGCCTGTCAGTCAAACTCCTGGCGAAGGGTCAATTGTGAGTTAAGTCAAAATTGCGTAGTAAGGTCAGAATCGCATGATATAAAGTCAGAATTGCGAGTTTGTTTGGGTGTTGTTTGGGAGGGAGCATGAAGAATCATCTTCACACAGGATGTGCTGGAGGAGACTTTATACAGTGCTCACCTCTTGCCTCTTGATGGAAATACCATCACAGCATTTATTTCCATCAAGAGGTGCATCAATTTTTGGTCAAGATCTTGCATTAACAATGCAAGAGGTGAGCACTCTGTAATGTCTCTTCCAGCACATCCCAAAGACTTACATTGAGGCTAAGGTCAGGAATCAGAGGTGCCAATTCATGTGTGAAAATGATTCTTCATTGGCATTGGCATTCTGGAATATGGCACTGATACATCTTCCGACATGGTTGTTTAAGAAATGAAAAGCTGTTAGGGTTAAAAGAAACATTGCCGAACATAAAACATGCTAGAAACATAATAATCGCTGTTCTGTCAGACCACTATCGTCAAAGGTTATTAATGATAACAAAGAATGCTAGCAATAAAACAACGATAGTAATATGCAATAGTGATAGCAATTTAAGGTTGGCGGTATGCAACTGTTCTGGGCAAAACTCCCCGCTCATTCAAGCAGCCATGCCTGGACAGAGCAGGGACCGCAGCGATACATTTCCCCCATAACCAGAACAGTTTAGCCAAGTAATAGAACAGATACTTCTCAAAGAAAAATACATGTGAACATCACCTGAAAGAGAAATAAACAGACGTGAGGAATTAATAACAACAATAATAATACCTGGATTACATGAGTAGAGGTGCGGTACTGAGCCACGGGTGCAGTCATATATTGGAGGAGCAGGGGATGGAGGCAGGTATAGCGAGTGCAGCGCGGCGATCAAGCAGCATCTGAATGCTGGAAGGTGTATTTGAAAGACGCGGTCTAATCTGAAATGTATTCCTATTGGATGGTATGGATCAGCTGAATGTCAGCTGACGCGAGCTTGACTGACGTGTCTGCCAGAACTGATGTTATACACTTAATTAATAATGATCCATTCATAGATTCTTAAGTATTTTCCTATTAAAATTACGAGTTATAAATTCAGAATTGTGAGTTATAAAGTCAGAATTGCGTGATATAAAGTCAGAATTGTGAGATATAAACTTGCGCAATTGCATGTTATAATGTCCAATTGTGAGGGAATACATTTCTCCGAATTGCAAGTTTATATCTCAAAATTCTGACTTTATAAGATGCAATTGCAAGTTCATGTCATGCAATTCTGATTTTATATAATGCAATTCTGACTTTATATCACGCAATTCTGACTTTATAACTGTGACACTGAAAACTGGAGTAATGATGCTGAAAATTCAGCTTTGATTACAGGAATAAATTATATTTTAAAATATATTCAAATAGAAAACAACTATTTTCATTTGTAATAATATTTTTACAATATTACTGTTTTTACTCTACTTTATCAAATAAATGAGCGTAAAAGACTTCTTTCAAAAACATGAAAAAAAAAAAAAAAAAAAAAAACAGGTCTAAAAACAACTATTAAATCAAATCATGCCTTACATGCCACCCTTGAACGAATCACCACTACAGTAAAAAAAAGGAAAAGACAAACCACTGCCCTTTTACTGACATGAGACACGCACATTTCAAAGGATTTTGGGCTGATAACCACAGTGCACATTTGATCTAATATCCATGAAGATTTAAAGTTTTAAAGCAGCGTCACAGATTCATAACCTGTACCCTGTGGCCTGGCGGTGGCCTCCGTTAAATTTCCTTTCAAGTCATCAATGCATTCTTTTGAACCAAGAAATGTCATTACCCAGTTCAAACACAACCTGGGAAAGATGGGCAAACTTTCAGAAGCAAGTTTGCCGCAATCTTCTAACAAATCATACTCTCCTCAGCTTAAAGAACTTACTGTGGTCAGAAAAGATCAGCTCTTTTGAGAGCAGAGGTTATTCAGCAAAGAAAGATAATATAGCATATAGCATATCTTCGTATTTGATTTTTCCTCTGAAATAAGACATTTACCCTGTAATTTTCCCCAGCTCAACTCTCTGTCAATAACTCAAGAGGCACCTGCGAATAAATGTTCCCCTGGCATTTTCGCCGCTTCTTGTGATTACATTAAAACCTCACACTTTTAGCCGGCTGCAATTCAATATCGACGCGACCCAGCCAAGCAATTTAAATACGCCTTTCTACAGCTGATGGGATTTGCCGCCTCTGCTCGATAAGCTCCCCCACACCCAGTGGAGGTGTTATCTGTCGCCTCTGCGGCGGTTCGAATATTTGGACATCATCATCTATCATAGGGCAGCAGGCAGCAGGGTCAGGGCGGGGGTCTCTGGGCCCCAGCATCCCCAGCTGTCTTTTAGGCAGGGCTGCTGCAAGCATCTGCTGATGTATTGCGGGCAGTGGAGGGTGAGGCTTGGAGACAGCCACAGTCACCTTGCGCTTTCTGCACTGGTGCAGGCAAGACTAATGCATGCAGCATTTAGACAAGGTAACAAACCACCCACTTCATGAAGCGGCCGAGCGGAAAGCTAAGTGAATTTTGAGTTTGAATGTTTGGCTTGTAATCACAGATTTGACTTGAGCTGAATAATGACACTATTGTCTTCTGCAGAGCTGCTTATTACTGATTTGAGCTCATTTCATAATTGATGAACTTGATGAACACAGTTATTACACTGAACTAAATCAACACTGAACTGACTTGAGTTTATTACTGTGAAGCTGCTTTTAAACATTTTAGAAATGCACTGATATCACTTTCAGTCTACTAATGTAAAAGAAAAAGGATTATTGCTGAGATACTGACCAAGTACTGACCAAGCACTTCTGCAGGCATTCTTTAACAGTCGTTTAATGGCATTTTCCTCTGAAGAGATGACATGACAGCAAGAACAGCTAACTCTACAAGGGAAGTCCTTTGTAAAGTTTCTAAGGAACTAAAAAAAAAAAAGTCGCTGTTTAGATTTTAATAGGCAAAAACTTAAAGGAGTAGTTCACTTTAAAATGAAAATTACTCCATGATTTACTCACCCTCAAGCCATCCTAGGTGTATATGACTTTCTTCTTTCAGGCGAATACAACCGGACTTAATGAAGTTATTAATAATCACCCTGATGCTCCTAAGCTTTATAATGGCAGTGCATGGAAACCACCTGTTTGAAACTCAAATCTATGCTTCCATCTATCATAAACATGCTCCACACGGCTCCGGGGGGTTAATAAAGCCCTTCTGAAGCGACACAATGCTTTTGTCTAAGAATAATATCCATATTTAACACATTATAAAGTTAAATAACTAGCTTCCGCCAGACCGCCTTCCATATTCAATTCACAAAGAAAGTGCACCGTCTCTCATAGTTCAATATGCTACGTCCTACGCCTTCTGTATTCAACTTACAAACTTACAAAAACTTTTTCCGTAAGTTGAATACGGAAGGCAGTCTGGCGGAAGCTAGTTATTTTACTTTATAACGTGTTATATGTGGATATTTTTCTTACACAAATGAATCACTTCGCTTCGGAAGGCCTTTATTAACCCCCCGGAACCGTGTGGAGTACGTTTATGATGGATGGATACACTTTTTTGAGTTTCAAACAGGTGGTTTCCGTTCACTGCCATTATAAAGCTCAGGATCATCAGGGTGATTATTAATATAACTCAGATTGTTTTCGTCTGAATGAAGAAAGTCGTATACACCTAGGATGGCTTGAGGGTGAGTAAATCATGGAGTAATTTTCATTTTAAAGTGAACTAATTCTTTAAGAGTCTTTGGATGGATCAGATTATTATGTTTGTAGCATGTTATATGTTTGCCAATGACTCTTTTAACTCTAAAATATGGAGTGTGTAACTTTTCAATTCTTAAACAACCATGTAGGAAGACACATCATGGCCATATTCCAGGATGACAATGTCAAGGGATCCCAACCATTCTTTCACAATTTGAGCCTGATGAATGAAGGCTCACACGAAGAATCATTTTCACATGAATTGGAATCTCTGAGTCCTGACCTTAATTTTTATTGAAAGTCTTTGGGATGTGCTGGATGAGACTTTATAGAGTGCTCACCTCTTGCATTGTCAATACAAGGTCTTGACCAAAAATTGCACCTCTTGATGGAAATAAATTTTGTGATGTTTTTCCATCAGTTGCATCATTTTTTTTGTCAAGATCTTGTATTGACAATGCAAGAGGTGAGCACTCTGTAAAGTCTCCTCCAGCACATCTGACTTACATTGAGGCTAAGGTCAGGATTCAGAGGTGCCAATTCATGTGTGAAAATGATTCTTCGTGCTCTCTGAACCATTCTTTCACAATTTTAACCCTGATGAATATTGGCATTGTCATCCTGGAATATAACCATGATACACATGGTCCGACATGGTTGTTTAAAAAATGAAAAGCTACGCACTCCATCAATTAGGGCTAAAAGCTAAAAACCGTTGCCAAACATAAAACATGCTAGAAAATATTTGCCTATTTCGATACAACGCTACAATGGATGCTTCAGTACTATACAGCATCAACATGCACCCGTTCAGAAAGATAATGTACCAGTTTTTAGTGTTTACTTTGATGTGCAGTGTAGACAGCCTCAAACAGTTGTGGCTCATCATGTAAAAAAGCGTTAGCCTACTTAATCTCTTACTTATGACACATAGCAACACATCTTAAATATTCCTAATATTTTGGACATTTTATTTAAAGTAGGCTACTTTTACCTGTTGAGACATGCCTTCACAAGTACCCATAAGAGCTGTATTTGTGATGTTTGAGTTGAGGGCAGTGCAATGCATTATCAAAATTTATATATTATACGTTACATATATTTGAAATTACTTATAAAATATCTTGTATCCTTTCTCCTCGTTTTTTTAAAGTGCAGCTTTTGAGAACATTATTTTTTTCTTCTCAAATCAATCAATTAAATAAGAATTCTACAAAACCCCTAAAGGGACATGGTGGGAAAAAAAAAAAAAAAAAAAAGTGTTCCTCCAAGAAACGTTAGTTTGCAAAACATTTGTGATCTCTCGCAAAAATATTGCTTTCCCCCGAGAAGCTATGCGTTTGCTCGCAATGGAATACATTTTTTTTTTTTTATAATCTCCCCACCTTCAGCTCTAAGACTTTCACCTGCTTGGTGTTCATGACAGCTTCTCTTATTGCAACATGGGCTCAGGAACTCAAACACTCACTGACATCTGACTACAGCTGAGTTTTGAGGCAATGGGCTAGAAGTGAGAAATGACAAAGGTTTAGTGAACTCTTTATTACATCCAGACCACCTGGCTGCAACATCCACTCTCAGTTACACCTATAGATCACAGAATGTGCTTTGAATTTAAAGAGTCACATACCTTGATTCCAAACCACACTGTTGAGTAATTGTTGTGCATTTACATTTAGTCAATTAGCAGATGCTTTAATTCAAAGTAGTTTACAAATGAGAAAAAAAATCACAAGCAATCTATCATGCAGGACATTGCAGTGCCGCAAAACAGATTTTCGATGGTAAACCAAAAGTAGTAAAAAAAAAAAAAAAAAATAGAGCAGAGGAGAGGTGTAATTGTACCCGTTTGTACATTTTTACTTAAATTGGGATATAAAGTTCATAGGGGCTTAGTAACTACTAGTTGATTAGTAACTTTTGTACTCAATTTTGGTTTTACCATTTGTTCTTAATGCAGAATGTACAGTTGAGCTTAAAAAGTTTACATACCCCTTGCAGAATATGCAAAAATGTTAATCATTACAGATGTTTACATATAGTCCACATAACAAAAAAATAGCTGAATTTATAAAAATGACCCAGTTCAAAAGTTTACATACCTTTGATTCTTAATACTGTGTTGTTACCTGCATGATCCTGTTCATGATCCTGTTTTTTTTTTTTTTTTTTGTGGTGGTTGTTCATGAGTCCATGTAATATACTGTCTAATATTATCAAATTAATCTGGCATCGCTAGCTTTTAATCTAAATCACTATCGCTAGCACAAAACGTTAGCATTTCGCTAACCTGTTAACTTGTCATCCGTGATACCGTCTTTTTTATTTTTTTTCTGTTTCATTGCGATTTTAAATTTTCCATAATGTGTAATCACATATTATAACGTTCACCTATATTAATCCAATAACAAGCCCTCAAATTTATGTTGAAAAGCAGCATATTTCAGTTGGTCTTGTTAAAATTGATGTTTTTAATTTATTTTGTTTTGCCCCACGCAACTGTATATTGTTTAATTGAAATACGATACATAAACACAAACATAAATGTACATTTTTGAATGTTTAAATAATATTAAAGTAACTTGGAAAGCAACTTTGTTGAGATTTAATATTCTGGATACTCTGTCTCTTTTTAAGACCAGTTTCTAAATTACCACTCAGTCATTCAGGATTCTTAAATCTCAACATCACAGTATGTATTTATACAGGCCAATATGCATGGAATGCAGTCTAAGAGTGGATTTTCAATAGCCTAACTGCGCAGACATTATCTTATATACGGCTGATGAGGTTATGTAACTTCATCGTCACTCCAAATATACCCTGCACACTTGACCTTGAACAGTCCACGGAGACCTTGTTCATTCATTAAGAATTCCTACGAGTCTACAGCTTTTGCCCTAATTAGCATAGCGCTTTTTTCAGCATATACGACAGCAGCAGGAAGGACAGGAGATATTCACCTGCCTGCATTTGGCACCTTCACAGCACGTTGACAGTGTGCGCCGACAGATGGTACCATTTACAAAGCTCTCCATACTGTGATGCCCATATTCCTTTTTATTATCTCCTGCCTGACTGGATCTCGTCCCAATTCGCTCTTCTATCTGACCTGGGGTCTACTTTAGATGTGTAAGGATCTATTCAAAACCCCTCGGCAAGCCCTACAGGTCCACACATCCCCTTTTAAGTTCAAAGATACAATGAAAAAGCTGGAAAGTTCCTCTTTGGCTGTTCAAACACCCCTGGAGATTGGGGGCGAGGACTTCTGTGGGCATTATAAGCACAGGAAGCGAGTAACAGTGGGAGTTCGTTCCTTGTCAATAGGTGCTTTCCTCTGTGATTTGGGTGGCTGCCAGCCTCCCTTGGCCAACAGTAGGCAAGCATGAAAAGTCACAAGGGTTTTTTTGAGGAATCACAGTTTCCCAGCTGACACTTTATGAATAATGATTTATGATGGAGGTGGTTGAGTTTGAATGCCCATTCTTAATTTGTGAAATACGCTACACACACACTGGTCCCAAGAGAATACAATAGCTAACAGAAGCAAAGCTCTTAAAGCCTTGATCCTTGGCAGAACCCATGTCTGACACGTTTAGCATGAGAAATGCACAGGAATGCTAATAAGGTGGAAAGAACGCTCCTTTCCTTTCTTATTTTTCTTGCAGCAGCTGGTGGCTAACCAGTTTAATCAGTGATAATTCTATTTAGCTCACAAGCTCTGGAGCAGTTTTACACTGTTTACCCAAGGAATAATAATAATAATAGGACCCAAAAATGTTCCTTCGGTTCAGCAAGCTTGTCTGTTGTTTTTCTTTGCCCATGAGGCAAAGCGGTGGAAATGCAGCAAGACAGGCCTAAAGACGTGTCTCTAAGGGGGAGGCGGTGTAATCGCAATTATCCATTCACTACCTCATATGATTCTAATGATTCTATGAAGCAGAATTCTAAAGTACGTGCTTGTGCAAACGTTTTGTGATAAGTCTTCCGAGTCTTCTGGTGGCACCTAATAATTAACCCTCTTAAATTGAGCCATTCACCATCCAGTGAGGCACCCACGTAGGGTCCCTCCGGAGCCGAAAGCTGCTTTGGGCACTTTCATTACACGCTTCACTTCCGTATCTGCACTTCTCCCTCTCTCTCTTTGTTCAGAGAACGAGATCAGAGGTCTGCTTGAGGTGTTCCTTTTTACATTACATTATCTTATTCATCTATAAATGCAAATGTGGCACCAAAAATCACAAATTCTTTACTTAATGGAGTTCTTAGCTACGTTTCGTCAACATTGTCTCAGATGATTCTTTTTAAATTCATTATGAGAAATAACACCATGTCTACACCAAATGCATGACAATGCGACAAAACCAAAGAGAACCTACAACATGTGCAATATGGATTGAGGGGCCGTTTACTAGGGGTGTAACAGTACTTAGAAATCACGGTTCACTGTGTACCTCAGTTTTGGGGTCACTGTTCGGTACGATTTTGATACAGTAGGAAAAATGGTCACACTTTAGTTTAGGGCTCAATTCTCACTATTGCCTCAATAAACCTCTAATTACTGCTTATTAATAGTTAGTAAGGCAGTTGTTAAGTTTAGGTATTGGGTAGGATTATGGGATGTAGAATATGTCATGCAGAATAAAGAATTAAAATCTGTTTTAAAAGTACTAATAAACAGCCAATAGTAGCCTAATATGCATGCTAATAAACATCTATAGTTAATAGTGAGAATTGGACCCTAAGCTAAAGTGTTAACAGACAAAGGAACAAATCCACTATGGCTAGGTTTCTTTTCATTCATTTTGAACAGACAGTAGTGCAAATTACAGTTTGTTCCACCAAGCGGCATTTAGTCCCTCTAAAGTAGTTGGTACAGTACAACCTCCTATAGTGTATTAAGCACTGAGCAGTAAACAGAATTCACTCTTGCATAGGTCATATTTTTTGCAGGGCAGATAAAAAAACAAAAGGTATTTGGTCACAATCAGCTACAAAACTGAAAAGCATTTTGTGTTATAAAAGTACAAAATAAATAGAATAATGAAAAATAAAACTTGTGCATTAGGAGTGTTACAGTTTGCTCTACTTAAACTATATTTAAACATTCAAAGCTTAAGCCCAACCCTCCTATACTTCATTTTCAGCTCCGTTTCACACACAGTTGAGTTTGCGAGCCTTTGAAAGTACTGCATTAGACAAGTGCGCATTACCTAGTAGACACTGTTTTCAAGCGCTCAAGTCATTTTTTATATGCGCTGTTCTTATTCGGCTCTTTTTCCTGTTGTGGTGGTTAGCAAGAGTTGTATTACTGCGCGCACCCCCTTCTAGATTGGAGTGTGGATCGCCTGACTGACTGTATTCGTCGTCTAACTGCATGAACCGAACTGTGAGGTCCATACCGTATGGTTCTGGACGAATACGTGTACTGTTACACCCCTACCATTTACACTACACCTTTTTCAACTAAAAATGGAAAACTTTTTATGTATTTTTGCCGTTCATTTAAACGAAAATGGCATTTTGGGGGCATGAAAACATAAACTTTTGAAAACTGTTTTCAAAGTGCAAGTTTTTGAAATCGATACCGTTGTTGCCTCCGTGTAAACTACAAAACTGCAAATTTGTGATAACAGTGACGTCATGCGCATGCATATTACTTGTTCAGTCTATAGGCGTGTGGTGTTTCTTTACAAAGTGACATCGTCACCTACTGGCCTGGAGGCATAATACAGCATTTTAATTGTTTTTGTGGATCCATGTGAACAGAGATCATTTTGACAACATTGTCATGTGTACATGAAAAACGCAAAGGAAAAACTTTTCCGCTTTTAGTACACCGTTGACATACTCTCTAAGACATGCTTTTTTGGAAATTAAATTATGGCGCAAATACCAGTAAATTGACTAGCACAAACCTTAGTAAATCACATTGCATGGTTCATTTAAATACTCTCCTCCCATAAACATTGCATCTGAAATGGAAACTCAGCCACAAAAATGACTGTGTCCATGCCTTTTCATCACTAATTTCTCATTAGTAAACCCTGACAGTAGTTTTTTAATGCCAAATGAGGGTTAGTACTGGCTTAAGCTGCTAGTAAATCTGACCCTAAATATTGTAATCCAATTTACATATTCGTTTACATGTGCATTACATGTATTCTGGACAAAACGTCAGCGCATTTGCAGTGTCCATTTGGTGCATTTAGATCCGTAAAAAGCCACTGTAGAAAATATCACTGGAGATACAGCAAGCATAATTGCCATTTTTGCCTTGATGACATATCTAAAAAGAAAGCTGATATACATGTTGGAAGAGCTTTTTGGCAAATATTTTCTTAATATTCAGTCTCCTCCATCTACCAGTTCGTAAGACGAGTGTGTCTAAATCTGCTCATGGAGGGCAGAGTTTAGCTTCAACTTTACCTCAACATACCTGCTTGGAAGTTTTTAGTATGCCTTGTAAGACCTTGATTAGCTGGTGCAGCATGACAATGGTGTAGACACGGTGTAAGAACTAAAATTTTTGCAATTAGCATAGCTCAAATAATTTTGGACCTGATTCCAGACTTTGACATCTTGGCAAATCTTAGCTGAATTTGACACATTTGCTGCATCCAAAATCTCCAGAATATTTGGAGGATGCTATTTCCCACCACTTACAAATCAAACTGCTGCTCATGGGATGGGAAAGTGTCCATTGGATGAGCTTCAGTAGGATATTTTTCAACTATACTGTTTTATGAAAACTGCATTTTCGAATATTTTATTCTTTTGAAGTACTGCTTTTCATATACTAAACTACTGTATATAGTAGTGGTGAAGTAGGCACAGTTGGACATAGGGACTATTGAGATCTCTTCTGAATCTCTGGAAGTTACATCATGAGAGATTACGAGTCTTTTTTTTTTTTTTTTTTTTTTTTTTGAAGAAAAACCTGAAGCAGGGGAGTTAAATAAAGGTCTGCATTTCTTCCCCTTTTAATCTCATAGCTGTCTAGGAGAAGGCAATGAGATATTCAGGAGATCTCACAGGTGATTTTCCTTTCCTATGCATTTTGCTAGTGCATGTGGCAAAGCTTGTTTAGTTGGGAATGTGTAGCGCTTGATATAAAACAGACAAAATTAGTTACAGATGACATAAATCTCCCATTAAATCCAGAGAGGGACTGGATGCCGTTTCTGGCTTTGAGTCATGCGGTGGTTATGTGTGCATATTAATTCTAATGGAATAAAGTTCCAAACTAGGTCTCTCTCTAAAACCACACTCATGGCGATCATGATTCAGGAGGTCCCCAATCATATTTAATGCATGATGAATCATTTAACTATCAATTGAGTCATTCAGTGGCAATTCCCAGCCTGTTCTCACTTTACATATTCACCTGGAAGTGCCTTATTCATCAGCAATATGGCTGCTCTTGTTATTGAAAAGATCAAAGCTTTCCTCCTCAAGTTTGAAGGGTTTCAATTACTTGGAAAACCAACAAGCAACTTCCAGCTGAAGAGTGACTCACTGATTCTATCCCTTCAGAGGAGTGGTGTACTGAAATAGCCCTATGCTAAGTGCTAACTGAAACTCACTGCTGCAAGGATTTCATTAAAATGTCTACTTTGAATTGCAGACAGACTTTTTTCCACCTCACTTTCCACCAAAACAATTCATTTTCACTCAGTTATGGTCTTGTTAGATACTCAGCCTTACCTCAAACGAACATTGTCTTTTCTGCTTGGCTGAAACAGTATGTTAAGTTGCATAGGCAATGGTGCATGCAACACTGAACATTAGACTAAACTGAAACTGGTGGGTAAAAAAAAGTTGGAATTGGAGTTCAGCATAATTAAAAGGGCAGATGGGTCACGCACATCTCACTCACCATATTCCCTGGTCTCAACTTGTTCTTATGGTCCCCAATCAGTTGCTGTCCTCTCCATTCAGATCAATGTGGTGTGTGTCATAGCTGCCAAAATCTCTATGTTTGATGGTACTTAGCTTTTCTTTCCCTTGGCAGGAGTCTAGTGTCAGCTTTACATGTGGTTCATGAATATTGCATGATTTCTCTGCAACACGGTAAGTGCAGTATGAAGCAGCCTAACTGGGTGGTTTAATTAATGTTCTGTGTTGAATGGATGTGGTATGACACTTGAGTTTAGCTGGAGAGCATTACTCACTTTAAAGTGACACATGGGTCTTGTAACAAACAAATAAATAATTTTCACCAACAGATCTTTGAAATAAATTCTAAACCAGTTTCTCCACAGAACGAATATCTTAAATATTTGAAGATCATATAATATCATACCTGCAAACTTCAAAGTGGTGAAAAAGGTGACATGTTTACAAAGTAAATAGCAGTAGGGGGGTCTCTAACAAGAAAATAAATGGAAAAAACAACATTTGCTTCAAGTAAAAAAAACAAAAAACAAAAAAAAAACGATGTTTCTACTAGTTTTTAATACTATGTTTCTACTTGTTTTTTTACTCGGCCTAAGCATTTAAACAGTGACTGTCATAAAACGGTTATATACATTCAGTATTGAAACACGTTAAGAACAATGAATATGAAATGGTCTATAGTCATAGTGGATATATATCAAAATGGTCCTCTCTACATTCATTTTTGTAGCTGACTAACAAGTTTTTTTTAACATTGAATGGCTTTTCTGAGGTAAATGGTATGGTAAATGTGACATTTTTACAAGCTATTTTGTTACGGTAAATGTGACATGTTTACAAGCTATTTTATTGACACTTTTCTGCGGTTGAAACAACGATTGATCGATTAGCGTTACATATGACATGATACGGATTTCAGTAAGTTGTACTGCATCTTTCAACATGCTCATTTATCCTACATCCATTCATGTTTATTTCGTGTTGTAAAGCGGAAGAGATGATTGGTTCACGCACGCTCTTCCTCTGTTTGAACTGAAGCGCTACAGCGATGTGCCAGTCACACCACAGAGCGCCAAAAAAGATCACAACAGCTCGAGAGACGTTTATGGTCTCACTCCATTCTAAGGGAAAAGTAGCCCATTTTTGATTCTTGTGAGGCTTATAGTGCCTTCAAACTCACCCTGATACCCCCAACCCCCGGGAAAAAAAAAAAAAAAAAACTCTTCAGATCTACATGATTCACATAAATGACATATTTAGATTCAAAATGGCGCATTTCTCCGAAAAACGACTAGTTTGCAGGTATGTAATATGCAGAACATTTATAGACCTAACCAGGTATGGCAATTTATAACACGTATTAACATTTATAACACAATAATTCCAGAGTATTCCAAGTTGTTAGTAGCCTAAAAGGTAGTAAATTTTTTAAGAAAAGTTTTTTTTTTTTTTTTTTTTTTCTCCCAGCTAACATTTCATTGTGGGGCCAATGAAGGTGTCATTTGGGCTTGAGGTATGGGTCCTACATGTTTAAAACTGATTAAGGGCCCATTTTGGGACTTATGCAGGTAGGGCCAACAGGGAGCCCATAGACATTTACATTTATTCATTTAGCAGACGCTTTAAACCAAAGCGACCTACAGTCGAGGAATACAACAAGCGATTCATCTTAAGTCAATAAACACGAAAAGTGCCTGGATGAGAAGTTGTGTTGCATGCTCTGTAAGAAAGGGCCTGATCTTCCTAACTTTGTGCAGCGAGAACCCGCATCATGCTGTTCTTGCAGTATGATCTTTAAAGGTCAGGTGATCTTTAAGGCTTTCCCCAAGATTCCTGGCCGATCTTGATGAGATTATCATTGATGAAGCTAGTTGGATGGTAAACTGGTGCTGTACTGACAGAGAGGCTGGGAAGATGAAAAGCTCTGTCTTAGCTAGGTGATGTTCTTTCATCCATGCTGAGATGTCCACCAGGCAGTCTGAGATCCGTGCAGCTATCTGATTGAAATGAAAAGTAGAGCTGTGTGTCATCAGCATAGCAATGATAGGAGAAACCATGTGCCTGTATAATGGGTGCCAGTGATGAAATGTATGGAAAATAAGAGGGGTCCAAGAACTAATCCTTGAGGTACCCCAGTGACCAGTTGATGTGATTTGGATACCTGCCATCCCCAAGCAACTGTAACGCTGAGTGCTCTCAGAGATAGGTGAAGACAAAGATCCATGTGCAGGTAACACCCAAAATAAACTAAAAAAAAACACCAGACACTGAACAGAGGAAACAGTGGGGATTAAACTAGGGCTGTGTGATTTATCGCACGATACGTAAAATAACATTAAACTTAAACGTGATTATCGCTTAAATGTGATTCTTAGCGTGATTATGAAATCGCAAAGGCTGTGATTATTTTTTTTTATGTGCAGGTTGTCAATGAAGTATGGCTCCAAATGCTAATCCATTTGAAAGCACTGCGAGTTTGAGTCGCTTATAATGTACATTTGAAAAAGCAACACGCATCAAACATCTTTCCAGACATGAGAAGCATTTATTCATAGCATTAACATCTTGTCCAACAAAAGACAACATTTAATAACATGTTTTTACTCCAAACTCACTTCATAACGACAGTTGAGCGTCCTTCTGTGAGACGATGTGGCTTCTTACACAGAATAAGGCAGTTGTGTGTTTATTAGTCATGTTTAATCAACCAAACTGTTCTTCTGTTTATTTAGATGCAGTGATATGACATGTGTTATCTTCTTCTGTGGCAGGGCATATTTGTTGTTTCTGCGCAAGAGCGCCCTCTGGCTCTCAGATGAAGAAGCATTTACTACTGATCACAGAGCCGTACAGCTCTGACAAGCTGTGCATAAAATAATCACAGCCTTTGCCAAATTGCGTGCGGTTTAATCGCGATAAATCGTGCAGCGCTAGATTAAACACACAATGTAACTAGGAGCTAACGAAGGACAGGCAATGGGTAGCCATTTTAACAAATAAGGGTAACTATGGAAACTAACAAGGCACAAAGCAAACAGGAACTAAAAACAGGAAGTGAACACAGAAACAATGGAAACAGAAAAACACTTCAACATAAAAGTCCTTAAACATAAGATAGGGAACACAAGACCACAATCATAATAGCAACCTTGAAGAAACTACCTGTAAGGTAAGACAAACCCATGTAGGGCATATACCTCAAGCCCATATCATACCTCCATGGCACCATTAGCTCCATCATGAAATGTTGTCTGGGCTCTGTCCTGTAATATTTTCAATTAGCTTTTTTTAAATGTTTATATTTTCAGTTTTCATTTTAATTTTCGTTTAAATTTTAGTAATATTGTCATGTACATTTGTCATTAATTCATTCATTATTTTCATTTGTTTTATTTTAGTATTATTTTTTATTTGTTTTCATTTATTTCTATTCAGTAATTTACGGCTTGAACTTAAACTTATTTCAGTTTCTCATGTAATAATTATATTTAGTTTTATTTCAATTATCAAACATGTTTTTACTTTTTATTTTCACTTTAGTTAACAATAATAAACTTGACATGAAATTTTGGTATTTGATGGTACTTTCATTTTTTTTTTTTTTTTTTTTTTTTTAAATGAAAGAATGAAAGAAATGTTATGCACTTTTCATTTTTAGGTTATAATTTGATTTAGGATCCTATTAAAATGTTAAAATCTGTCTGTAAAAGACACAGTCTGTATCAACTGAATCAGCAGATTCTCAGTCTGATAATTTGATATATAACAACACTGACTCAAATATTAGAATAATAATGTAAAAATATATATTGTTATACTGTAAGGAATGGGTTGATGCCGTTAGAATTAAAATTAAATGTCTTGTTGCTCCTTTGTCATAGTCTGGTGGCTGGTTAGGACAAAAACTTTATTATTATATTGCCTGGCTAGGCAGACCATTTAAATAACAGTTATGACAACGTAATTACTCACAAACTATTCTGACCCATATGCTGAAGAATGAACTATAATCGTAAATGTACACCATTTGAACTTAGTATGCATAGCACAGCATGTGAACCATTTGCAGAGTTAACACCTACAATAAATGAGGGTACTCAGAGTTACAACATGAGTGGCCTCCAACCAGGCATATTAACATACCCTGTTCTGCATGCCAGTTCACTGACATTTCGAAAATAGTGCATGTGAGTTATGAACAGCTAAGCTTTAGCACGTTGGAGCACCAATGTTTGAGATTAAAAAAATAAAAATAAAAAAATAAATAATCTATGTAGTTGCTGTCAGGTTGAAACATGTCTTCATATTTATAGTTTTCTTTTTTTTTTTTTTTTTCCCCATAAATCTATTCTGTTGGTCACCCTTTACGTCTGCCTGTGGGTTTTGTACATATTTAACATATTTAAGTGAAAAGTATTAAAAAGAGATTGTAAGTAAATGTCGTATCTCCATTGGATCCTCAAACTGTTGGTTAAACAGTTAAGACTATTATTTATATATATATATATATATATATATATATATATATATATATATATATACAGGGTGCGATTTGTGAAAAAACCAGAGGGGGGGGATGTTTTGAAAAGTTTTTTTTTTCTTTGTCTTTTTTTCCCTTTTGAAAATAAATCAAACCACAGTGGAGCTTTATACTAATTTTTGGCAGCTGCCTGTTACAGAAACATTTTTACAATAAATATTCTGATTTAACCTTGAGTTTTGAAGTATTAGACAGATTAGATAGCTTTGATATTTGCACCACTATTTACAATGACACTAATAATTCTTAATTTCTAATAGGAATGCAAAGTCATGCAAAATCAATCAGTAGTTATTGATTGTTTTTAATAGAATAACGAGACACAAACCTCTACATTCAATCGCGTTTGCTCCTATTTATTTTTGATCACAGTGCATACACAAACGTTTAGTCCCAAAGTGCGCATATTTGGAGAAATACACGTTTACCTCATATCTCATTAGATAAAATAGAAGCAGGGCCGTCCACAGGGTTTTATAATTACCGAGGTTACAAAATGTCGTTTACTAGTCTAAGGGGGTATGGGGGCATGCTCCCCCGAAAAAATGTTGATTTCCTTGGTTAGACATGTGCATTTTAAGATGTTTTAAGGCCAACAAATTGGATAACAATTGCTTTGAAACAATGTCAACAAATAGCCTATGCATGCACAGTTTTGAGGCAGCTTTAATCGCATGTTTGGTAATTTCATGACTTAATTTACAACAGAAGAACAACGGTGCATGCTCGTAGTTTCATTTGCACTTTATTTAAGCTATAATAAAGTAATGTGCAGCGCGTGCCACCGCATTTGCACGTGCAATTCTTGAGTGAGCGCCGCGAGCACAGTATAACGGCTGATTGGACAGTCATGTTCATTTTTCTGAGTTTTTTAGACATAGCCTGGCAACATCTCGTCTGACCGCAGTTCACTGTTGTTCAAGTAAAGCTCCCTCATCCTCACCTATCTTTTCCGCGCTCGTTTGACTTGTGCCTGGTGCTGAGGCGAAGTCGGAATGCACGTCTGAAAAGTGTCCCGTTTGTTGTGGTCGTAAAGAGACAGTTCTATATAAACGCGTTTTACTTGCCGATGTTTTAAAAATATTTTTTTATTTTATATGCTCTGGTGGTTTGTGGAGTAGCATCACCCAGGGGTAATATTTTTTTTATCCCCACCCGTGTATATATATATATATATATATATATATATATATATACACATATATACACTATATTGCTAAAAGTTTTGGGACGCCTGCCTTTACGTGCACATGAACTTTAATGACATCCCATTCTTAATCTGTAGGGTTTAATGTGGAGCTGGCCCACCCTTTGCAGCTATAACAGCTTCAACTCTTCTGGGAAGGCTTTCCACAAGGTTTAGGAGTGTGTTTATGGGCATTTTTGACCATTCTTCAAGAAACGCATTTGTGAGGTCAGGCAGTGAGGTTGGTGAGAAGGCCTGGCTCACAGTCTCTGCTCTAATTCATCCCAAAGGTGTTCTATCGGGTTGAGGTCAGATGCAGGCCAGTTAAGTTCCTCCACACCAAACTCGCTCATCCATGTCTTTATAGACCTTGCTTTGTGCACTGGTGCGCAGTCATATTGGAACAGGAAGGGGCCATCCCCAAACTGTTCCCACAAAGTTGGGAGCATAAAATTGTCCAAAATGTCTTGGTATGCTGAAGCATTAAGAGTTCCTTTCACTGGAACTAAGGGGCCAAGCCCAACCCCTGAAAAACAATCCCACACCATAATCCCCCCTCCACCAAACTTTACACTTGGCACAATGCAGTCAGGCAAGTACCGTTCTCCTGGCAACCGCCAAACCCAGACTCGTCCATCGGATTGCCAGACAGAGAAGCGTGATTCGTCACTCCAGAGAGTACTTCTCCACTGCTCTAGAGTCCAGTGGCGGCGTGCTTTACACCACTGCATCCGACGCTTTGCATTGCACTTGGTGATGTAAGGCTTGGATGCAACTGCTCGGCCATGGAAACCTATCCCCTTTCATTTTAGTATGCAAGCTTCTGTAAGAAAGAAATAAAGAATAATAATAAAAATAAAAATAAATAAGTAAAAATATCAATAAATATCCATGATGTTGGGCTCCTGGGCTCAACAAAGTAATCTGGCAGTTCATATTCATACACTTTTGCTTACATTGTATAAGTTTACACAACGCCTGGGAATGTCATAAAACCTTTAGGCTGGAAGTAAATGAAATTAATATAGATCCAAGAAATTGATGCCAGTAAACTATAATGTGTTCTTTTGTGTGGGCACAGACACAAGGGAGTGTGCGTACCTGATTTAAAATGACAATACAAAGGAAATATGTTTGTCTGTGTCTAATGGGTTGATGGAGAACGCTTTGCAGTCCATGTGTCCTGTAGTAAAATCCTCAGTGTTGCTGCTATGATTTTTTTTGATAGCTAGATTTAAATTCTTCTGCAGCAATGCTCACATATCCAGTTATCATAAACAGAATGATACAATACATGTAAACCTTTTTTTTTTTTTGGTCCATATAGTGAAAGTCATTGGGGTCTAATTGGAGTATGCGGTTTGCAGCAACCTTTTTCAAAATATCATCTTTTGTTCTCCGCAAAATAAAGTCATACAGGTTTGGAATGACATGGAGGTGAGTAAATGATGACAGTTTTCATTTTTTGGGGGTGAGCTATCCCTTTAAAGCATGCCCTTCATAAAGTGATGATATGCTTAATCATGTTTGACACTAACATGAGTATACATACAAAAAAAAAAAAAAAAAAAAAACTTATAAATATACACACCACATATATAAAATATAAATTAAAACAAATTAACATGATAAAGTTTTTCATTGACTGTTTCATTTAATTAATTTACATTTATCACATATGACTGTTATTTATACAGCATAGCTGTAACATGAATGTAACATCAACTTTGAGTACTTCTAGTTTAACTGAATCTGACTGTAAGTTATTAAATAAATTAACATGGGTAATGGCTGCTGACATGTCAAAGATGTTTGAGGCATAACTGCACTTTAGGCTGAACATTCTTGGTAAATGTGCAAAAACCATTTACATCTATCCCTGCCTCCCCCACAAATATACCTAACTCAATATCAAACCACACAACGTAGTTCAAAAGAAGTAGTTGACCCTTGTTTACAAGCAGACATTGAGCCTGACCCCAAAACCATCATGAGATGAAAATGTAGTTGATGGAGCTGAAACTGATGTGTGCTGGTGTCCAGGGCATCAATAAGGCGGAAAGAAACAAAGGAAGCACAACGAGGCCTCACGTCCTCAGGGTGACTGCACTGAGGGTGATGAGAGCGTTTGTGAAGCATACAATACAATTCACTGAGAGTACTGTTTATTTGTTTAAATCTGTGACCATAAGGCTTCCCATTATGTTGCCAACAGCAACAAATGGAAGATTTTTAAAAGCATGTTTATCTGGTTTTGTTGTGGAGTGAAATCAAGGCTGGGATGTTGAAGAATTTCTGAATTTTAAGTAAAGTAGCAGGACATCCATCCATCCGTCCATCCATCCATCCATCCATCGAGACTGTCCTCCTCCTCCAAAAAACGACCCTATAGGTCGTTTTTTCAAGCACCTTATTACGACCTATATTTACGTTTTAAAGTCATGCGCCCTCTGGCTGGCATAAAAATAATGACAGTGTTGTGTTACGTCTGTCGTCATGAAATGACGTATGACCATCGTTACCGATCAAAATGCGTGTTCATTTAAATGCAATGTGTGGACTTTTTACACGGTCCCTTACTTGCAATTTGTCCTATTTCCATTTAGCAAAACTCATTTTTTTATTAATGACTACACCTACCCCAACCCTAAACCTACCCTTAGTGATTTATAGTGCATATACACTTTATGAGCACATGATTGCATATTGTTGTATATTGCAATGCTCTACCAACTGAGTTACGCGAAACCCGAAATATGATGCAGATAAAAGGGTACAATGCATTAAAATGAAAGTGTCCTGTTGTCGATAGGGGCGCAACTTTAGTAAACGCTCCTATGGGTTGTATTTCAGGGAAGTGACAACAACCTATGGGTGTATTGGTTGGAGGACGTTGCATCCATCCATCCATCTTTTTGTCTGTCTACTTATCTGTCTATCTCTCTGTTTGTCTTTCTGTCATCCATCCATCTGTCCGTCTATCTATCAATCATCTTTCTATCTATATTTTTGTTTGTCTACTTATCTATCTCTCTATTTGTCTTTCTGTCGTCCGTCTATCTGTCTGTCTATCTGTCTGTCTGTCTGTCTGTCTATCTATGAAGCGATTCCTTTTCTCCCTAAATTATGTGCATCTCTCTAATGTTATCATTGGAAATATTGACTAGAACCTGATTACTCTGCAAACTGTCAGGCAGCACACCAAATCCTTATTAGCTGGATACTGATTCTTTCTTCAAAACTGCCAAGAGAATTCATAAAAAACAGCTCAGAGCACCTCAACTTTCTCTAAGGCAATCTTAAAAATATCCAGCAGCTTTTCGGCGTATGTTTCAGCAGCTGGCAGGGAGAACGAGCATTTCCCTGCCTTCTGCTCAGAGGAGAGCCAGCACACAATGTGTCTTTCCTGTATGAAATCAGCATCATGCAATTAAATAAAATAAAATCTTCCGGGCCATAGCTCACAGATTTCATCTTCTCCCATTCTATTGTGTATGGGCGACTCCTTTAACAAAGAAACTAGTTTGATCATTTTCTCTTGGGTGGCTTGTTTTGCTCAGCCCTGATCCCTCTTAATCACAGAACGGACAAGCTTTCTGCACAATCAAAGTTTGTCACAAATCCCTACAAAACAGTTAAACCCTGGAGAAACCACAGGGTAATTGTTCTCTAACATATAACTACAGGCATTTTCAAGTCAGCAAAGTGGGCCTAACTTGACAATCTCTGGCTTTACTATACTGTATGATTTAACAATGTCTTGAACTCAAGACAACACATGGCACAATAAGATACCATACCTGCTCTGCGGATATATAAATATACGACTATTTATCTGAACATAACTGTAAGTTAATCTTTTGAATAGTTGGGTAAACAAACTCACATTGGCATATTCTTGTCAACAGATAGTTGTAAGTTTTGGTTAATAAAACTACCTTAGTTGAACTTGACAACGAGCCTCAATATTTTAAACGGTTTCTTTAGCCTGACATGGTCCCTTAGGGGTTTAAATGTAGCCAGCTCACTTACAAAGGTAATGCTAATTTTACTTTCAATGTAATGTTTTCATTGTCGATCCATCTGCAGCATGTTTATCTCTTGTATATAATTCAAACCTAATACAGTTGCAAACACAGTCACATCTTTATACTTTTATAATATTACAGATACTAGATACTATTACAGCTGAAATTACAAACTGAAAAATAATATTAATATAAGTTCTTTAACAAAAAAGTCAAACTTCAGCTTTGTAACCTCAGGCTATTTGCCCAGTTGGCATCCATTTTAATTATCACATTCCTTGGTAATGTAATTGAGTAAAAGTTTTAATAGTAAGCTACTTGAGAAAAGTGGAAATTTACCAAAATAACACTTAAGTATTGTAATGCAGTACAATTGCCCACATACTTCACACCTCTGGCAAACACTATTCCACTCAAACTGGGTGAGTATAACTGTGATTTAAGCCAGTGATTTCAGAGTAGCTCTTAAAACATACATGGACATTACAACATTAAAACTATGCAAAAAGCAATTTTTCACTTTGTACAATCTTTGCTAATACACAGCTCTTCAATATCTTGTTTGTATGGTATTTTTGCATTTCCTTTTTAGAAAGTAGCCAGACTCTGTGTACCACAGTGTTTGTCTTTATATACAGTGGGTACGGAAAGTATTCAGACCCCCTTAAATTTTTCACTCTTTGTTATATTCCAGCCATTTGCTAAAATCATTTAAGTTCATTTTTTTTTCTCATTAATGTACACACAGCACCCCATATTGACAGAAAAACACAGAATTGTTGACATTTTTGCAGATTTATTAAAAAAGAAAAACTGAAATATCACATGGTCCTAAGTATTCAGACCCTTTGCTGTGACACTCATATATTTAACTCAGGTGCTGTCCATTTCTTCTGATCATCCTTGAGATGGTTCTACACCTTCATTTGAGTCCAGCTGTGTTTGATTATACTGATTGGACTTGATAAGGAAAGCCACACACCTGTCTATATAAGACCTTACAGCTCACAGTGCATGTCAGAGCAAATGAGAATCATGAGGTCAAAGGAACTGCCTGAAGAGCTCAGAGACAGAATTGTGGCAAGGCACAGATCTGGCCAAGGTTACAGAAAAATTTCTGCTGCACTTAAGGTTCCTAAGAGCACAGTGGCCTCCATAATCCTTAAATGGAAGACGTTTGGGACGACCAGAACCCTTCCTAGAGCTGGCCGTCCGGCCAAACTGAGCTATCGGGGGAAAAGAGCCTTGGTGAGAGAGGTAAAGAAGAACCCAAAGATCACTGTGGCTGAGCTCCAGAGATGCAGTCGGGAGATGGGAGAAAGTTGTAGAAAGTCAACCATCACTGCAGCCCTCCACCAGTCGGGGCTTTATGGCAGAGTGGCCCGACGGAAGCCTCTCCTCAGTGCAAGACACATGAAAGCCCGCATGGAGGACTCCAAGATGGTGAGAAATAAGATTCTCTGGTCTGATGAGACCAAGATAGAACTTTTTGGCCTTAATTCTAAGCGGTATGTGTGGAGAAAACCAGGCACTGCTCATCACCTGTCCAATACAGTCCCAACAGTGAAGCATAGTGGTGGCAGCATCATGCTGTGGGGCTGTTTTTCAGCTGCAGGGACAGGACGACTGGTTGCAATCGAGGGAAAGATGAATGCGGCCAAGTACAGGGATATCCTGGACGAAAACCTTCTCCAGAGTGCTCAGGACCTCAGACTGGGCCGAAGGTTTACCTTCCAACAAGACAATGACCCTAAGCACACAGCTAAAATAACGAAGGAGTGGCTTCACAACAACTCCGTGACTGTTCTTGAATGGCCTAGCCAGAGCCCTGACTTAAACCCAATTGAGCATCTCTGGAGAGACCTAAAAATGGCTGTCCACCAACGTTTACCATCCAACCTGACAGAACTGGAGAGGATCTGCAAGGAGGAATGGCAGAGGATCCCCAAATCCAGGTGTGAAAAACTTGTTGCATCTTTCCCAAAAAGACTCATGGCTGTATTAGATCAAAAGGGTGCTTCTACTAAATACTGAGCAAAGGGTCTGAATACTTAGGACCATGTGATATTTCAGTTTTTCTTTTTTAATAAATCTGCAAAAATGTCAACAATTCTGTGTTTTTCTGTCAATATGGGGTGCTGTGTGTACATTAATGAGGAAAAAAAATGAACTTAAATGATTTCAGCAAATGGCTGCAATATAACAAAGAGTGAAAAATGTAAGAGGGTCTGAATACTTTCCGTACCCACTGTAGTATAGACATCCCTGGGAAAGGATTGGAAACTTTAGGGCAGTTAAGATTAACCTTATTTTTTTTTTTAATAGTACTATTGAAGGTTTTTTTTTTTTTTTTTTTTTTTGAGCTAACAGTGATTCCTATGTGAATAACAAAGTGCATGTTGTATAAGCCTCACTATGCATCCAAAGCAAATTATGGAGTAATGTTCATTTAAATGTAGCTTTAATAATATGTCCATCCAATTGAGAGAACCATAACAACCTTATATATGCTGAACAATTTTAGTATGGACAGACTTCTTACCAACACAAATGGCATGTTTATCTAGTTTGTTCAGGGCATGCCATTTGCTCAGAGAAGACAAACCTTTGGCCTGCCTTTCCAAATAGTGTTGGTTTGCAAGACAAGACAAACAAAAT
The DNA here is from genome assembly GCF_019924925.1 of Ctenopharyngodon idella. NCBI lineage: Eukaryota > Metazoa > Chordata > Actinopteri > Cypriniformes > Xenocyprididae > Ctenopharyngodon > Ctenopharyngodon idella. Next base: position 27,267,126 of record NC_067233.1, on the reverse strand, counting down.
TAGGATACCAAGCCAAACAGATCTTAAACCCTTCATTCTCAATCAAGAGGGAGATGTGTAATTGCCATATGGTTAAAGGACAAAAACAGTCTAAATGGTGATTGAATAAGGCACTTTTAAAGCCGTTGTAAAATGACAATAAACACTTGTGGTGGCACATTCTAAATTAATGTGCCAAGTTATTATATGGCTAGATTAGGAAATACACCTTTTCCATGGTCAAATCAACGTGATGCACTGCCTCGGGTGGGTTTTTGTTTTAATAACCTTCTAGAGATAATCTGTTTATCAAATAAATGCATACTGTAGACTTGCTATTAGACACATTGAACCCTACATAGTAAGTTTATTTCCTTTAACTAGGAGATATTTGTGTGCTTTATTACCATTTGTTTTCTGTCTCTTCAGTTTACATTCAGATAAATAGGGAAACGTTCGTTAAAATGCCTTTAAATGTCAGAGTGGTCTGAGCGCTGCTTTTTAGAGATAATTAAAAGAGGGGAAAAAAAAAAAAAAAAAACTGTGATTATTACTAAATTGGATTGCTTTTCTCCTTTCTGTTGAATCAGCTTTTCTAGCTTACATTTAGATTTGTTTTTTCCAATTACAAGATGTCATTAAACTTTAAACTCTTCTTTCCTTTAAAGCTAGGTTGGTACAAATAGCCTAAAACGAAGAGTCGCACTACATTATGCTGCAGTATGGATTATTACTCAGTTTACAATAAATACAATCAATGGGCCCTTAGGACATATTCTGCAGAGGCCCAAGCAGTTGAGGCTCCAGGAGTTGAATACAACATGTATTAATGTTATTTATAAAATGGTTAGTTCCTGTCCTTGTTTCTGATTAAGCAATAGCTGTGTTTTATTCATGATAAAACACGGCTATGACCGCTTCACCCAACGGTTCTGTGTAATTATTGTTCATTGATGCTTCCTGTATTATGTAGAAGAGTATTGTGAGAAAGAGATCGAGTGAGCGAGTTTATTACCTGCATTCAAATTTAGCATTTTCCTTCAGGTCAGTCCTATGTTCATAATAAAACATCTGTTTAAATGTCAGATGTATTATCTTGTCCTTTTAACAGTTAAGGGGTTTTCCCGTGACTGACAGCGCTAGTCAAATCATTTGTCAGTTGCGTCTTGTTCCGTGTTCACAACAATTCAGTCTTTTCAATGTTAAAGTCTTCGCTACTGACTGACACACTCATAAAGACATAAAGACTCATAAAGTCTTTGCCGCCATCTAATGGCATAATAATGTAACTTCTGTTGCTGTTCACGGTCAGGGACTATTTTTTCCGGCCGAAGGAAGGCTTTTAGTTAAAGTTTACGTAACTTTAAAAGTTGCATTGATACATATGTTTGGCTTTAATATTTGTATTGTGTGGTAACCATTTTATAAGGGCACTCCGCTTTGCGTTGTACCTAACAACGCCCTTCAGCCATGACTTATTCACGATACAGCACAGCCTCAAGTACCTTATTGCTTACGTAATGCATGTACGTAAATATATGTATGTAAACTGTATGTATTAACAGTTTGGGAAACACAATCAGGGTATATTTGGAAAATATATCAATTTCTGTAGGAGAAAATATCAATGTCATCAGATTACCCAGAATGCATTTTTTTTAAACTCCTGCTGACGTTAAATCAAATTACAAGCTTTTTATCATCACTGTCAGCGGAAATGTTGTATATACATATAGACGTCTATCTGTGGGTTTTGCAAATATTTAACCAATGAAAGTATTAAAAACAGCTTGTGACTAAACCTCGTATCTCCACTGGATCCTCAAACGGTGGGTCAAACCTCATAACTCCACCTGCCTCTATCGTGAATAAAGTGCCACACACAGTTTGGACTGTTTCTGCTTGTTTGCAATGCAAGGGTAAATAAAGAACTGGTTCTTTGAATAAGTACAGTGTTTCTTTACTCAAGAAACACAATTTTAAGAGTGTCTTAGTCTAGCATTTGTTGTCGAGTCATAGACAATAGGCTACTGTCTTAAATAGTCTGTGTGTAGCACTTTGTCTTTAATAACATGAGATTTTGGCCAAATGACAGAAAAAAAAAAAAAAAAAAAAAAAAAAACACATAGCTACAATAAACTTTATAACCAGTAAGTTGATGAAAATATAATGTGATGCACTTACTGCCTCAGATGCAGCTGTTCTAATGATGGAGAAAACGTCCATTATTCTCTGAAATTCACTGGTCAAAAACCTCGTAACTCCTAAGTTTCATCGTAAATTTGATTTTGGTAAAATTTTAATAATATAAATCACACATGCAAGTGTCTGACTGCATACAGTATAAAGCGCCGTTTAGTTGGAGGTTAATAGAGATATGAGGTTTCCGCCAGACAGCGATGTTATACAGAGAAAAAGTTGTAAATAATTACTTTTTTTTTGTAATTAATAATTATTTAAAACTCAAAACTGCAGAGATGTCAAAAATACAACAAAAACTGTAAAATTGTGCAATATTATTACAATTTAAAATTTATTTATAATATATTTATAACAATTTATTTATAACAATGTGATATACATATAATACATTAAAAATATAATAAATTACATTTAAATATATGAATATAGAAACAGGTTATTTTAAGTTGTAATAGTAGTTCACACAATTACTGATTTTACTGTATTTTCATCAAATAATTGCAGCTTTTGTGAGCATCAGAGACTTCGTTCAAAAACATTTTTAAGAAATCTAATTATTCTAAACTTGTGGGGAAATGAAAGTGCCCTTTATTCTATTATAAATACTTCCCTACTATTCATTCTAGTATACAGGTTTTCAAAACACAAGAAAACACAATATCATAATGACCAAATCACAGGTTGATTTGTCTTAACATTTCAGCAGAGTGTACTTTCAGTATAATTTCCCCACATAACCTCTATCATATTGTCAGGGTTTTGTCTTTTTTTGTTGTGTTTTTGTTCATGTATCTTGATTTCATGTTTAGCCGTTCAGTTAATAAAGGATTAGTTCACTCCAGAATTACAATTTCCTGATAATTTGGTCACCCCCATGTCATCCAAGATGTTTATGTCTTTCTTTATTCAGTCGAAAAGAAATTAAGGTTAAGAAATTAAAAACATCTTGGATGACATGGGGGTGACCAAATTATCAGTAAATTTTAATTCTGAAGTGAACTAATCCTTTATTAACTGAACGGCTAAACATGAAATGAAGATAAATGTATAAAGAGGTGATTTTTGCAACAAAAAAAAAAAAAGCACACATGGACTTGGCTGGTTTTGTCAAATTTGTTATATACCAATGAATTGACTAAAGTGACATTTTTGAAAATAAGGCATTTCAATAACTGGTTAAAAACCTTTTCATTGCCATTAAAGTGAATTTGCTGAACCTAAACATAGGAGCCTGGTAAAGAAAAAAAAAAAAAAAAAAAAAAAAAAAAAACATTTAAAAGAAAACAGGTCAGAAGGACTTCTTCATATTCTACCTGTTATGTCTATGTGTGATTATTCTTCATGCATTCTTCTAATGTTTATTAAAGTATCAGTGTTTGTTATTCCTTGCATATTAAAACCGCACAGTTTGTGACACATATACCCTTTGTGTAATTTTTTATATTTTTGTAGAGCTCGCCTGTTAAAATTCCTCTTCAATGCAAGCTAATTCAATAAACTTGATTCTCAAGTTTCATGCTGATTAATTTTGCAATTTGCCTTTCTACAAAAGAGGCAGCTTGCATTAGAAACATCATATGTGTTTGTCACCCAAGGCCTGACATGACCCAGTTTCAGAAAGGTACAATGGGGACTCTTCCTAATATATTGCTGTTTCAAAGAACAATCCTGCAGGTCCAAAGGCTAAGGATTTACTCAAAACACTTTTTGCAGTCCATGGTAAGGCTTCTGCAAAGAAATAGGAAATCGGTGAAGTGGCTTTGTTACTTTCTCTTGGATATTTTTGAACAATAGCACAAATACAGCCTGCCACAGGAAGACAGATGACAAAAACAAAAGCAAAAGCAGCATATTAGAAGAGCTCTGCAGCCCTGTGAGACACACAGCTATATCATATTATTAAACCATTAAATGTTTTGTTTGGATTTTTTTTTTTTTTTTTTTTTTTCAAATTAATTGCATGATATGCTGATTAATAAAATTAATAACAATTAATTTGTATCAAAATTTGCTAAAGAAAGCCTTAAGATGAATCTAGAAGAATATAATTCAAAGGCATTACAATATTAAGGCACTAAATAATTACAAAAAATCTGTTTCGATTGGCTTTGTCCAACGTGATCTCATGAGAAAACGTGTATATTTTTACGTAAATTGTGGTTCTGCCACACGTACATTTACTTATGTTTCCATACACACAAAAACATTGACGTATTTATAGCACTAAAACGTAAAAATACTTACGTATTAACAGCAAAAACGTAAATCATGTAACATAAAGTGTGAATGTATATGAATTCCTATGTATTAATATTAAAATCGTGGCTTTAATGATTTAACGATGTTTTAGTCGAATTTATTGAAAACAGTTTACTCATCTACTTAATATGAAATAACATTTCTGTTCGTGACTTGTGCTGCTCGTTTCGGAGGATTACATAATGTTAAACAAGACAACAATTTGAAACCTTATGAATACAATTTCTGTAATTGTTTAACCAGTTTGTAATATTTAGATTGTTTGCTGTGAGACACAGAAGGCGTTTTCTCCTATGCAGCAACTGACAATACAACCATAAGATACACCAAAGCACAACATAAATTCACAAATCACATCCATTTTATTTGTTCGCTGTACTCCAAATCTTTAGAATCCATATGTTTGTAAGGAACAGATCCAAATTCAGCCCTTTATCCATCGATCTTCATCTTCATTCTCAGCAACAGCGACCGTCATAGTCAAAGCTCGCGCTCGTTATGATTCAAATTTGAAAGTAGCGCCACCCTCGAGAAGCGTTACGACATGGTTTACGGCACTGATATCGAACGCTCATTGGTTCTCACCTGCTTCGTCACAGATTGCGACATGCAGTGTTTCAGTGGATTGACATTTGAAATGAGTGCGCGCCTTCACGGAGAGAAGCCGGATTTATCATATTTTCATGGATTAATAAGTTAATTTCTGCTCTGTACCCTATAAAAAACTATTACCGCCAGAGAGGACTGCGACTGGAACTCATCATCATTTGAACTACTTTTGGTACCACTTTTGACATTTTTGCAAAAAATAAATTATTGTGATTACGCTTGTTTGTCTGTCATTCTTTTATTTATAACAGTAGGTAGTTTAAAGAAATGGTTATGGGTAGGTTTAGGGGTAGGTGTAGGATTAGTGGCTCAAAATATCGTTTTAATGTTATGTTTTTACTAAAATTGTCATTTTCCTACACATTTCTGTTCTTTGTTTTATTCTTTTAACATTCTGTATAAAATGGTTAGGTTTAGGTTCGGGATGGGGATTAGGGATCTTACATGTATCTACAAAACGATAAAATGGAAATTATACATATATCTTTATGACATGAAAGATTTGTAAATATTTTATGTTTTTTCGCTGTAAAAACGTAAGTATTTTTACACTTTAGTGCCATAATTACGTCAATATTGTACGTTTTAGCACCTTTCTAAACATACAAAAATGTACGTTTTGTGTCTTTGAAAGTTACGTATTAATACCTACGTATTAACAATGAGACAAGGCTGCTTTGTCACGTTTTAGTTATGAGTCCAGAGTTTTCAGTTCATTTCTATGGTTTTTCGTTGTTTGATTAATCTGCACACCTGTTATTCATTTCGTTCTGTGTTTTTAAGCCCTGTGTTTCTTTTACTTCTTTGTCAGTTTTCTTCACATTTTATGCCTGCTACAGACTGTGCGAATTCGGCAATTCTAAGATCATTACAATTCACACTGCACGACATGGATCTAATAAACTTGGGTACGACATGTATGTAGACACGATGATGACACCTATTGAATCGTAGGCTATATCGAAGAATAAGACGTCATCAGCATGCACTAGTGGTAAACAAATAGAGCAAGATGAATCGCACTTTGGCAATTGTGGTTTTTATGTGCGCTGAAAACAAAAGAAGAGGAAGCATAAGAGGAATGATATGGTTGTGGTCATGGCTAGGGAAAAAGAGGCCAACTTGGCATGCCAATTTTGCAAATGGAGCTTGAGGTAAGTAGTTTTAGCGGCATGTCACATTGATCAATACGCCATTTCATGTTGCATTTTTATTGGCTAGTCAGTAGACGTAGGTCGTAGCAGCAAACACACTATGATCATGCTAAATTTCTGACACTGTCAGAAAATGATCGCAAGCTATCTTTAGTCACAAGACTGTGACAATGGCCATTTTTAACCTCTCTTACTTTACGATGTAGGAGCCATGACCACAGAAATCACCACGATTGGTCATGTTTCATCTGGGACAGCCCAAAATCGTACAATGTGTACCACGCAGGTTGTTCTGTTTGTCTTTCTAGTTTCTGAGTTCTTTGTCAATAAAGCTTAAACTGCTCCATTTAGATCTGTTCATTCATCTTTATTTTGCAACTCGGTGTGATTATATGGCCACACTTTAGATTAGGGTCCAATTCTCACTATTAACTATGACTTTTGCCTCAATAAACTCCTAATTACTGCTTATTAATAGTTAGTAAAGTAGTTGTTATAGGGTTAGTCTACCCAAAAATGAAATTTCTGTCATTAATTACTCACCCTCATGTTGTTCAAAACCTGTAAGACCTTCGTTCATCTTCGGAACACAAATTAAGATATTTTTGATGAAATCCGACCAATTTTTAATCTCCCTATACAGCAATGTCATAACAAATTTCAAGGCCCAGAAAGGTAGTAAAGACATTTTCAAATTAGTCCATGTGACTAGAGGGGTTCAACTTTGTTTTGAAGCGCCAAAAAATACTTTTTGTGCGCAAAAACAAAATAAAAAAATAATGACTTTATTCAAATTATACTCTTCCATGTCAGTCTCCTACGGTGTTGACGTAGTAAACACACAGTGCAGCACTTCCGGGTTCTAAATCAGAACGCCGGGTCAGTATTGGCTGACGCTGTACACTTGAGCAGCACTGCCTGTGATGCTGATGCAGGAGCTGACCAATAATGAGCCAATAATAATTTTATATATATATATATATATATATATTGTCTTTCTACATGCATTCATCAAAGTTCATCAAATATCCCAGGCATTATTTTTAAAAGCTTTCCCAGCTATGTTCTACAAGTTGTAAAATATGCAATAATGTTACAGGGATTTCCTCTCCTGCTCTCACTCACATTATTAAACAACAGTGACATACCCTGATGTATGACAAGAAGTCTACCATGGTGAATTCAAAACATGGCACAGAATTATTAATTCAAAGGGTTGATGTCACTGGTTCCTTCCAGGCTCAAGGCGGAGTCATATCCCCAGACTCCACTCAACATAAATCACAGTCACATAAATCACAGTATAAATAACTCCATAGAAGAGCCAGATCTGTCTTTGTTATGCTCTGCTGCTTGTGTAACACCTTCAAATCCAGCAGTCTGTTGCATCAGACTGATATGAAACACATTTGCTTAGATTTGAAAGGAAAGGCAATGCAAAGTCTGCATATGAACACTGCTGAAATGTAACTTCTGCATGTTGGAGACTGGAGTAATGTTATTAGCTTAGTCGATAAAGAGCAGAGGCTATGGTATCCGCATATAGCCCCATATGCAGGTGGCATTGATCATTGTTTTAATGGAGGTATGCCTCAAGGACTGGTCTCAGTCAGTTGGCACGTCTCTCCAATCATCTCATGGCGAATACCATAGCCCCTTCATCTCTAGCGTGACAGGAATCAATAAGAAGGGATGCATAAGACAATCAACAACAGATTCATATCATTCCTACTAGGAGAATTATAACACTGGGGCTTTGTCAATGAATCAGAATGAGTATCATGTTGAAGACACTGAGGAAGAATTAAAATGGAGACTAATTCTTTCCCAGCACTGATGTTGCATCATCATCACACTGCAATAACCTGATTATGAATAATCCTATTTAAAGTGAGTTGAAAGAAAACCAAGATCTTGTAAAAAGTCTTGTATAGGTTCCAAAAACATCTACTATATCTGCAAAGAATGTCCTCAAATTGTTTTGCCTCAGGATCTAAATTTAGTAATGGCAACACAACACACCATACTAATAAACAAAAGCTCCTAAAATCAGACATTGATAATTAATATATTCTTTAATAAATAACTTATGAATACATATATCATTAATTATTTATTGACTTATCTTTAAGTTTGAATGTTTGATTTGTAGTGGTTACATGCTTGCAGTGGTTACATGCTCTCAATAATTCACTGCATAAAACACATTGTGGTTAGCAGACCATGTTTATCCTCATTTCAACTCATATTAAATGTAGTCTTTAACTTCCTTGCATAGTTTTATACATGACTTTTAAGTATGAGGGCATATCACGTAACCTACATTGGCATATGCCGAACTAGTAAGTGACAGATGAATTTAGAGGAAAAGAAAAATCGTTTTTAAAAATGGATAAACTTATATATTATAGTATAACTATATACAAATACATGGTTAGTTGCATTTTAATATTTGCATTCAGAATTTTATTTTATTTTTTTCTCTCTGCTATCTATGATGCTATCAGAACAGTGCAATAATTGCATGACACATGAGAATCCATGAAACAAAACAGTCTTAAAATAAATACAAAACATAACAGATGACAGGAAGAAAAAGCTTAGCAAAACAACTAGGGCTGCCCCCTAATATTCGACTAACCGTTAGACCGCTAGAAGAGGCTTAGTTGACCAAAAATGTAATTAGTTGGTTAGTCGTTAGTCGCCGCTCACTCTAATGATAATCTAGATTAATGTTTGCTATTATTAGGTGCAAGTGTTTGCAGAGTGTGGAAGCTAAATAGCATGCTTACTGCAAGACATGGAGACTCTGGCGCGATAGCTTACATTTTTTTCTGAGAACACTGGAAACAACTTAAAATACTCTTGTCATTTTTTGGTCAGATAGAGTAATGCAACATTTGAAAGTGTAAAGTGTCTACTTTTATTTGTGTAAACTTACAATAACAACAAAACGTTGTGCCTTTGAAAAATAATAAAAAATAAATAAATAAAAAAGGATGCGCTTTCTGCCGTCTCGGTCTCTGTGAACTTGAGCGCGTCAAAAAAAAAAAAAAAAAACCCCAGTGTCTACTTGCCTCACAGACATGAGAAATATATCTATAGAAAGCTTTAAATGTAAAGCGATTGTCAACCAATTAAAGTGAAAAACAAATATTCTTATATTACATAATCAGTATGAAATGTGCATATAAGTGCGTCCACTACTGCAGAGATGACGAGTCAGCATTGTCAGTTTAATCTCTGCAGCTGAAAACATTATCAGTAAATTATTAAAATGTTTGTACTTTTGCCAGTGCACTATGGCAAGCTTTATATGTGCGCTTGAGCGCTGATTAGGCTATGTATTATATGTAGGCAATTAAAGGCTCATTATTATGATTTATATGGCTCATTACTACACACGTGCGATTAGTTGACTAATTGCTTAAATGAATGACTGCTAGTCGACTAGAAAAATCGCTAGTCAAGGGCAGCCCTAAAAACAATCACATAAAACATTGACAACAAAGAACTGGGAAAACTGAAGGCTTAAATACACAAGGAGTAATCAACAGAAACAGAAAACAGGTGTGCAACTCAAATCAGTAACCATAGAAACAAACTAGTGGCGGGAAAATAGGAACAAAGGAAACAGGTACAGGAACTAGAACTAAACCAAAACAGAACGTACACACGACAGTTAAACACTGCTGTCATGTTTTCAATTCAGTTATGTGTTTTCTAGTGTTATTAGTTACATACTGTAAATTTTATTAGGCATTTATTAGTTTAATGTGTTTAATAATGCTTTCCACCTAATTGTGATCTTCATTTGAGATAAAAACTGCTCTGATTGCAAAAACATTTCCATAATCTGATATTGTCCTCTTAAGTAATGTCTGCTTTTTGTTAATAGCTTGTTTTTTTTTTTCATCAAAAATATCTTTTTTTTAGATTTACTATTTTAAAAATGGTAAATTATAAGTAGGTCATACAGCAAAAAAAAGTGGTAACACTTTATTTTAGGGTCTTTTAACTAGTTGCTTATTAGCATGCATATTACTAGAATATTGGCTGTTAATTAGTAATGATTAAGCACATATTAATGCCTTATTCTGCATGACCTTATTCTACATTCTTAATCCTACCCAATACCTAAACTTAACAACTACCTTACTAACTATTAATAAGCAGTAAATTAGGAGTTTATTGAGGGAAAAGTCGTAGTTAAGAGTGAATACATGTTCCCTATTCTAAAGTGTTACCAAAAAAGCTTTAAAAGAAGCTTCCCCAGTACTGCTAAGAAACATCCAGCAGGTGTGTTGTTTTCATTTAACAACAAAATTAAGAGGATGTGAATGAGAACTTAGCAGAAGTTATTAACCCTATTTAGCTGCATGAAGTTTGTTTCGTAACTTCCATCTAAAGCTATTTAGCTGCTGTGCTCATCACATCAGAAGCTTTGATGCGAGCACAATCCACCTTAAAAGTCACAAGAGTTAATGATAAAGTCCCACTTGCCCACCACTGAATCGACCATCTGCTTATCTAATTGAGTGTAATTAATTGTGCCACCCTAAATTATCAAACCTGTTAGTCATTCAGTAAAAAGTAAACAATATACTGATAGGGTAAACCAACCTTGAAAAGACGCTATAAATATCGACACACAGTTTAAGTCACTTAACGCAGTGACTAAACAGATTCATGGACTTGTAGTATGCTTTAGATCGCAGGGACAATTCTTATAAATATGTAATAACTATATAATATGCTGTTATTACTATATATTCACTTGAGCGCAAATGATGTAAAGGCTTGTAAAACATGATAGTTTTCATGAAATCTTGATATATGAAATATATCCATTGAAGTTATTGTGCACTTATTATTAGACTTGCAGTAAACAGCACCAAAATCCCAGTGTTACACCTTGAAGTTGATGCAATTTGACATGTTCTTTTGCAATGTTGCAATCCTTTAATCATGCCTTCTGAAATACGCACAACAGTGTCAAGCACATGATTTCGAACAAGGTTACTAACTGAAATTGAATAAATCTTTCTATCTCTCTGCCTGGCATTTAGTTCGTAAAACATAACTATTATTGCAGGTCTCAAAAGTCAGGATAGTTCACCAAAAATGAATATTCCAGAACAGAAAGGAGAAAAATTCCTCTGTTTCACGCATGCTCTTTCCCAATGAATTACATCTAAATAAATAAAGCACCATAAAAGCACCAAAATTGTATAGTCCATATGATGTGTGCTATATTTCAAATGAAAATGATAATCACTAATAAGCTTTCCCTCTTGTTCCCCTCTTTTCCCTCTTTTTAATTACTTAAAAATATAAAACTCAAAGAACAATTTATTCCTTAATTATTAATTTGACTTAAATTTGAGTCTGTTTCTCAAACAAATGTGCTATATGGATTTGGAGACCTGGAATACAGTGCATGACTCATATTGACCACTTTTATGATGCTTCAGTTCTCATTCAATATAACTGCATCAAAAATAAAGGAAATCAGTCTTCCAATTTTCTCCTTTCGTGTTCTGGTGGAAGAAAGCAAGTCATACGGCTTTAGAGCAACATGAGAGTTAGTAAATTATGACATTTTATTTTATTTTTTTAAATAGTTTCATTTTTTGGATGAAAAGGCTGTGCACACCAGCATAATTAAAGTGAACAAAAATGCTATCTGTCTTTGCCAGTAACTTAGACAACAGCCTGCAAAACATTCTCCAAGCACACAATGCTTTTTGCATACGAGATGACATTTGCACTTAGGGTGAATGAAAGGCCTCAGACAGAACGAGCAAGGGAGAATAAGGCAGACTCAGAATAGACATCAACTGCCGCTCAAGCGTCTTGACTAATCTAGGGCTCGACATTGCCTTGCAGCGGCCTTTTTAATCAAAGCCCTTCCATTCTGCCTCCACTCAGCTCTATCTAGGTCAGAAATGTCGACGCTCCACTCCTACTCTCTCTACTCCTGTCTCACAATGAGAAGAGGGAAAATCTGGTTAGATATTTCATTACAGCTTAGTAGTACTTTCTGAATTCGGCCTCTCTCACGGAAGGGTCACCTGATATTGTGTACACAAAATAAATCTTTCTAGACTCACCCGTTACACATTCTGTTTTATTTTGTTGTCATGCCCGGAGATGTAAACCTGGTTTGCACAAAACAGAGATATGAATAATGATGCCGCATGAATTGTATTCACCTCAAGTGCTCATTCGGCAAAGGCTGAGAATAGCTCAGAAAACCGTGGTTTGTGGTTATTTTTTGCAGTTCAGACAAATGAAAGTACAATAAATCCAGGTACGTCTAAATGAAATTAATTACTGCCGTGCATATTTTATGTATTGTGATGACCTCTAGGGCGGCATTTAAAAATGGCTGTAGTTTTTCACTTTCATCTACGAATGTAGACTTTTCTTTGTGGACTATTCTTTCTTCTTTATATCTGAATTTGCAGTATTTGCAAGAAATTGAGAAAAGTACACAAAGCCTCATCTACCTTTTAAGTTAAATTCTGAAATACTTATCCTGGTATACTGCAAGGTCTAGACATCCGATGTATAAGGCACACAAAATGGGAAATGCTTTACGCGTTTCGAAGTCATCATGTTGATTGGTTGAATTCTACAGGATTTCTGGGAGACATGTGTGTCACGTTCTTTAACAGTTCATGATGCCAAACTACCAATGGAAGAAGAAAGCTGTTGTGTTTACGACTGTGACAATGAGCGCTTAGTTGATGAACTGAACTAAACGCTGAATTTTCAACATTTTTGGAGAATGACACACCATTGTTGCACTAAATTTGAACAATGATCTTGAATGAATGATTTATGCAGGTCTGTCATTGTAGGGACATCGACTTGTAGCTGAACAAAACTGTGATTGGTAGCTTTTTGGTCAATGAAAGCTGCTATGGAGTCTAGACCTTCTGCCATCAGTCTGAAGGTCTGGCTATGCAATACAATGCGAGGTCTATTGCAGAGAACCAATATTTTGACCCAAATATATAGTTCAGCTGACATTTTTTGGACTATTTGACTTCCCATACAGCTCATAAGTAAATAAAACAGACTACTTCACAATGAGGATGGCTTAATTGGTTACACCAATTTTGATGGTCCCCTTTAGACATTCTGTTGACTATAAGTAACGTTGCACCTACATGTCAACTAACTCTCATTAAAGTATTAGTTGAGTTTTAGTAGACTGTTAGAGGTAGGGTTAGGGTTAGTAGAATAAGGGGTTATGGTTAGAAATGTAAAAGAAATGTACCTTTAGGTGTACAACAGCTTGTCACTGGGGCAGTACCCTTAAAAGGACATCTTTGTACCTTTTTAACCCCTAAAAAGGTTCATTTTAGTACCTTAGAGTAGCAATATATACCTACTTTGAACATTTTAGAAGTAAAAAAGGTACAAAGATGTCCTTTTAAAGGCACTGCCCCAGTGACAAGCTGTTGTACCCTGCCTAACGGTACAATTTTTGCACTTTTTCTTTTCTTTTTCTTTCTTCCCCCCTGAGAGTGTTGATTAGCCACCCAAACTTTCCTTCATGTTGGTCTATCTGTAACAGAGAAGAGTAGACATGATCGATGTACCTTTATATTGCTTTTCCTACCTCTGCTACTTCTCCCATCTAGAGACAAGCTCCGTGTACTTCAAACAATTGCATGCATATTACTATTTCAGTGGTATGTGTAATGCATATTTTTCAGCAGCTTCCACTTATCTCTGAGTCAATCTTGCATGAGTAGCTGAGAGTGGATTTCTGAAAAACACTGTTATATAGTTATACACAGATAGCACCAGATTGATATACCAGAAAATGAAACGCACTGTACAATGACAGCAACAAACTGACAAATGTAAATTAAAATCACAATCACATATAAGGACTCTCTTTTTTTCTTCTCTAATGATGGTCATTTTATGGTCAACTTTTTATATTGGTCAACTACAGTAGTCAACATTTGAAGTGGATCAAAAAAGTTCATCAAAGTTGTCCTAATAATAACTAAGAAGGTTTTAGAACAACTTTGATGAAAGGTTTTGATCCACTTCAAATGTTGACTACTATAAGCACAAGAAGAATGAAATATGTTAAAACACCATCAATTCACACTACTATTCAAAAGTTTGTGGTTGGTAAAATTTTATTTTATCTTATGCTCACCAAGGCTGCATTTATTTGATCAAAATACAGTAAAAACAGTAAATCTATTAGTTTCACTTGTGTTTTCAAAACAATTAATTTATGGATCTGGTCCTTGATGATTTGCGGGGCTCTGGACCTCTCATCTGAGTATTTTCTGGGTCTCGCCTCATGAAAACAGTGAATTTTACTAATGTCCCGCTTTTGCCCTTGTGTGCGCTCTATGCTACCATGTGCTGTAGGCGATGTGGCCTCTGATTAAATTTACTACGTCTGTAAGGCCATCAGCCTGATCAGAGGGCTCTTATCATATGAGACACCTTGGCCTTTAGTGGAACCCTGCAGACATGGATTGCTCAAATGAGTGTCACGCTGTGGAGTTGATCAAAAGCAGCCGAGTGGCGTTGTGTCACAGAACCAGCTGGAGAAACCGGAGGCCTGTTCAACACTGGCCCGTTACAAATCAATCCCATGATCCTTCCCTTTGCTTCTTTCATGTGATTGTACTGCTGTAGCTACGTGTATTCACTAATCTAGCAAACAGAAATCATGATCCTAAGGAGTAAGTTCAACCATGGATATTAAACTTGCACAAAGTTGGAAAAGGCATTTGAATTTGAATTATCAGTCATTTAACAATATGAAATGATTTAATTGTATAATATGTCAATTAATAAATCTGTGAAATTAATCACAATTAACGGTACGGGAATGCATGCATGCATACACTACCATTCAAAAGTTCTGTAAGATGTTTTATGTGGTTGATAGAAGTCAACGGCATTTATTTGATCAATATGATTACATTAGTTGCAAAAACTGCCAAAAGAAGTTAGTACCACTAAAATTGTTGTCTAGGAAGTGACATGGTTGGGTTATATCGGATTAAGCTACCCTTCTCGTTGGTTGGCACACCAACGAGGTTTTTCCTTTATGTTTTTAGAGCCAAATTGGAACTGTGTTAGTTCAGGAACAGCATCCTGGAACAGTGTCCTCCATTAAGCGTTTTCTTCAAGTTGATTTGAGCAGTTCTGGCAATGGTATCACATTAACATATTATCTCACAGTCAATCACACAGTTCCAGTGTCATCTCTATGACACAGAGCAGTATGTGACTGACACACATTCATCTCACATTAGAGTGGGCTTCAGTACTCCATGAACCTCCCTTTACACGCAAACAGCCCATAGGGTTGGATGACATCCAGTAGCTGTGAGTTAATTCATTCCCACCAAATCTGATTAATGATAACTGACTCCAAAAGCATTAACTCGATCATGACTGAGCAATACGACATGCCGGTCTCCAAATTGGTTTTTGAAGGGGATGCTGGGTATCCTATTTTTCTTTGAATTAAAGCCCAATTTTCGGGAACTGTCTGGTAATTAGCAATGACACCCGCCTGACTGATGCCTTGTCCTTTGGCACGCAGGCTTCTGTGAGCCAGGATATTTGATGCACAAGAGGAGGTATGGCAGAGAGTAGCAGCACACTCCCATTAATCCACCTCCACCACTGCACGGTCGCCGAGTGATTGATTGACACCTGCTCACCAGGCTTTCAGCCAATAAAATAATGAGATCATATCTGTAACTCATGATTGGTGGTTCCTTGTGTGAGAACACCATGACAAATTGTTACATTTCAGCTTTGTTTTAAGCATTTAATTGAAATGTTCTCTTTCAATCTCTTTTTATCATTTGCATGAGAAAATATGAAGCAAACAAAACAAACACATTTGCCATATTCACACCAAAGACATTGCAATATTGAAGCAATTATATTTTCCAGCAGTTAAAATGTTTATTGTAGCACATCTGTGACCTTTTTATCTCATTTTACTCATTTACTACAAATGACTGTTAATTTTGTTGTTGTCCTTAATGGCAAACTGACTAGGATAACTGCAATTTAATTATGATATAATTTATGGATTGTCATTTTGAATTTTAAAGCAGCACTTTCTTGAATACATTTTTTATAGATGAATATTTAAAGCATGCCCAGTGAACTGTAGTTTAAATTTATCTCATTACTAATCTGCATGAAGCCTTTCACACAATTAATATTTTACATATTAATATTATTACATTACACTGATAATTCAATTTAAGATGTACAAACTGGACAGTCAGGAAAAATATACCCCATACCATCTTACCAATATGTAAGTATTGTATTAATGTAATAAGAACTGTAGTTACAATTATCTGTAATGTGTCAAAATTTTACTAGATTAAAAGTGTAAGAATCTAGCCAAAACATTCTTGAGTGTAATAGTAACCAGGCAGAATAAGGTTATATATAAAGTTTGTATATTAATAGTAAAACATTAACTTTTTCCTTAGCTTTTGAAATAGACTGATGCAATCAAGAGTCAGAGGAGATTTTCTCATTAAAGTAACTTTGATGCACAAAGTTTGGTATGAAAAATGCTTAATCATAATTTTCTCAATTACCTCTTTATATCATATTTAAACATTTCCAAAAATGAAAAGAGAAGCACCACAATCTCCTCCTTTTCTATTACTGTAGGATTTGTGGGTAACTGGAAAAGAAAGCACGAATGCACAAATCCAAAATTCATGGAAAGTAGTATACATATGGTGAAAAACTTACTGTAATCTAGTAATCTTGCACACTAAATGGAATAGTGGAATATACAAATTAAGATGCATTGCTCAACTATGCTAAAAAATAAATAAAAAATAAACCTGGTTGTGCTTGCTTTGTCTCTCTGCAAAGATACCAGGAAGACACGAAGGATGGAACATAGACGAATGGATCGGGGCTAGGCTTAACTATTCATAAATCACTGTTGAGCTACAACAAACTCCAGCAAGAGGAATTGCATAATCCCCTCACCTAGAGTAACCACAATTACTGTACAGCATTACAACTGAAATAACAAACCGACAAGAAAGAAAGAAAGAAAGAAAGAAAGAAAAATGTAAATGCTTTAAAAAAATACAAGCTTCACACTTCTGCTTCTTATACAGCATGTGCTCTAAAGACAACCCGGCAAGGTGCAATTTATGAACAGAGAGCATAGTGACCTTGAGTCAATCACTTAACTCTAGATTACTCCAGGGGACTGTCCCAATAATAAGAGTACAACCAGTTGATTATGGTCAAAAGCAACAAAGACTCATTGGAAAAACATGCCTGTGTATGGCAACATTTCTGCAAAATTATTTTACCTTACTTTTTGCACATTTCGCAGGCACTGTTAAAGTGATGGTGGCACTAAAAGCATGTTCAATTTTATTCAAAACAGATGAACATGAATCTGGCAGTGTTTTATTACTTTGGCTATTATGCATCGCATCAGTTCAGAAATTATTGTGTTTAAAAAAAACAACGTACCACCTACACTAAACCCAACACTGCACATTTTTTTTGATGTCTCTCTTATATAACACACATATTTAAGGTCTTGAATCTTTACACGACAATGATGGAAATGGAAAAGATTTTCCTTTGCTTTTTTCACATACAGATGAAAAAGTTGTCAAAACGGATCCAAGAAAATGACTAAAAATGCTGTATTATGCTGCCAGGCCAGTAGTTGGCGATGTCACTTTGTTGTTTAGATGGAGAAGATAATGGTATTCTTTTCAAAAACTTTGAAACCTGATTTCAAAAGCTTTCATTTTCAGGCAGTTGTTGTGTAAATGAATGGTCAAAACACATAAACAGTTATCCATTTTTAGTTGAAAACAGTGTTGTGTAAAGGCCACTAAAATGTGCAGTGTTGGGGGTACACCAGGACCAGCACTGGGAACCACTGCTCTAAACTAAACCCAACCGTTAGTGTTAGCAAAAGCAAACAATAAAGATAAAGACACATTTTCTGAAGCAACCATGCCATTTTAGCTTGCTTCTACATGTCTTTGAACTCTTTTATCGTGACCCGTGTTTTGCAAGACTCATACCCAATGTTGTACCAGCTGAGCTACTGAGCAAGTTTACTACATAGGAAAAGCCATAAATGGAGCTAATTATGTGATCCAAACATCAAAATGTATTGCATTAGAATTCAAGCATGGTAAAAGTGTTTTGAGTAGGGCTGCACGATTTATCGTTTTAGCATCATCACAATGTGCGCATCCGCGATAGTCACATCGCAGGAAGTGCGATGTCTAGTATATAGGGATCGTTAATCAGTACAGACCAGACACCACTGTTCAAAACGCACATGATTCTCAGAATAATCACTAGGTTTAACCATCATAGAGCAAAAGTTTGTCATTTGCACGTTTTAGGTCCTGTCAGTTGTGTGCGCTGTTTTCTGTGCGCGCACACAGAGCCGCGCAGACAGCACATGAACACAGAATTCTGCTCACTTCTGCGTCCATTTGTGCTTGAACAGACACATTCACGCAAAATTATGTCAAAATGTTGGAGTATCCTTGTAAACACAGTTGCTTATGGCTTAGGTAAAGCAAACAAAGAAAATGGATGTGTACACAGCAAAATCCCCACAGTTAAATCAACTCTGCTCAGAGTACATATGGTCCCTCTCTACATACAGTTAAAATAACACTGAAGCAGACTTAAAGTTAATGAGATAATATGCTGTTTGTGGAGTTGTTTAATCAGCTCTTGAGAGATTTAATGTCTTTTATCTTCAGTTGAGTTCATCTTAGGCTCCTGCTTGTTAACAGCAGGTGTTCATCACTAATGCTCAATCATCACTTAATTAATCACTTAATTATCTCATTAACTTTAACTCTGCTTCAGTGTTACTTTAACACTATATAGAGCGGGACCATATGTACTCTGAGCAGAGTTGATTTAACTCTGGGGATTTTACTGTGTATCATTATATTGAATCTGCGCATTTAGTCTTAAAGTGACAGCATGCTAATATTCTTGCTGCTTTTTGTCATGAATGTTATCAAACAACAAAATAAAAATCACTTTTGCAGCTTTAACACAGAATAATTATATTCAATTTATACAGTGAAGACTACACAATGTTGTTTTACATTTGATTATTCATTTTCTGTACTTGAATACTTACCTGAAAAATATAAAGCACTGTTTATTTAATTTAAATCACCCCAATCATTCTAGAATTATTAATTATTTCCAAATAAAGCTATTCAAGTAATCTGGTGAATTTATTTTATAACACAATATCGCAGGAAAAAACAATACATCTCAATGTCAATTTTTTCCAAAATCTTGCAACCAGTATTGAAAGTATTAGTATGTTTAAAAAAATAAATAAATAATAGGTAGAGGTTTTTCCAATGGGCCTATACCAGATAAAAATGTCTGCTAAATGACAACTACTGGAGAATTGAAAATCTCAAGCTTTGTTTAAGACCTACTGTATAACAGTTTTATCTGAAGTCAGCTTAAATGCACTTGTGATATACCAAAGTAGGACATGTTCCTGATTGAACATCCTTGTTTAGTCCTGGAAAAAAAAAAAAAACATTCTTACAAATACTCTTAAATTACAACATTTTTTGTTGAACCCTCAACTCTTAGCCAAACTGCCTGATAGGAATGCTGTCTGAGGTCCAAAAAGGATGTGGATCCAGGAACATGTCCTACTTGAGTAAATCACATTAAGCAAGCTGCAGCACGGGTTAGTTTCAGCACTGCAGGATTGGGGGTTAACATGTGATACAAATAAACCGCAGAACCACAGCAGGGTGTGAGAACAGGAAAATACTATTTGTGCCAATTTACAGCTAAATAAGCACAAACGGGATACAAGGTCAACACACGGTGTCTCAACTCGATAAGGTACAGCAGATAGGACAGCACAGATACACACGAGCGCGTACCCCTTCGGTTATAATAGAAAGTGCTACATCACTGTGAGGCCATTTCTATTTTGAAAGTTGCATACTACAAGGTCTGCTAATTATGATGATTAATTCACACAAAGCGTGAGTAACGTCCTCAAGAGGGTGTTGGTGTGTGTGTGCGCGGCTGAACATGTAATTCAGGCACTGCGGTGATGTGCATCACCGTGGCCTGCTTTCACAACACCTGAAAGCACTTGCGAATTTCCCTGATCTCAGCTGTTCAAACTTTTTTAGGCTTTGTCGTAGTCATGACGCAGCTACAGTCTCCTAGACTACGAGAAAAAAAAGGAGCTTAAACACATCTGCAAGTAAGCAACCGCAAAACCCAAGCTAATTTACAGCGAAACAAGCTTCTACTCTACTGAATATATGACTAAAGAGAATTGATCCAAAGATTTCTGAAGGGTAGCAGTCAATTCCAGTGTGGTTGTGCAGAAAATCAATAAAAAAACTCTTCAAACTTAACTCTTGAATGAAGAGCTCGGGGGCTCAAAAAATGAGAGAATTACCTTGGCAAACTGAAAATGCTTCGGCGTGGCGTGAAATCATGTGGGCCCCTTACAGTGTACCTGTCAGAAGTTATTGCAGTCACAGCAATGGCGCTGACCACAGGGCCAATTCACTGTTTGTTTTAATTACATCCTCCATATGACAAGGGCAGCTGTCAGAAGGCTGGCAACGTGCAGATCATTAGTAACGGCTCTATCCGTGGATTTGCCATTGCAATTTGATGTAAAGCTTGCCAACAATATTCCGTCACCAGTTTCAACATGCCTTGAGGACCAAAAAAGCTGCAAATAAAAGCCACTGGTTCATGAGAAGAGTAGAAAAGGGCTTGCATAATTGAGATATGATCTTAAACTAACCTTTATTGTGTCCTTGCGCTTTAATTACCTGTGAAAAAAGTTGCATGTTAGTGCTCTCAGGTTCACAACAGCAGACTTAAGTGCTGATAGATTTCCTCCTTTCCAGGGGATTCTTACAAGATCATTATCCGATGACATTGTCCTCTTGCCAAAGGCAGAAACATGTCATTGTTTTTTTTTTTTTTTTTTTTTTATGGAGGTGTATTTGGAGCTTTCTCCTCTTCTACAAATGAGAGAAACATTTTTGAGATGCTAATTATCACCCCTCCAGATACTGGCATTGTTTTCTGCACAGTTTGGGGGAACCAGTGTTAATCTTGTTAATGAAACTGCTGACAAAAAATGTTACTTGATGATGTTTTTTTTAATTATTTATTTTGTCAACAATAATGAAGACAAGATGCAAGATGCAGTTATTTACGGAAATTAAACTGTTTTAATTAAAATCATACTGTTGACAAAAATATGAGGAAAAAAAAACAAGTTATTAACAATGCACTAACAGTGTGTTTGGAAGAAAATAAGCCTACTTTATTAATAAAAAATAATTGATTCAAATCGCTTAAGCTGAAAGAGCTGCTTTGCTAGCAGGATAATTAGCTACTCAGAATGTGTACTTTCTTGTAACATCATTCTACATGTAATGCAATATCCTAAACAGTCTCTGCACATGTAAAAATTAATAAAAGCATGAAGAATCCACAATATAGTGTCTTCTAAACAGTAGATAATACTTCATTGTACTCATATGTTCTCATGGGTTATCTCAGAAGTTTTTGTATTTTATGTCAATAATTATTTTAGACAATCCTACATGAAAATGTGGCTATTTTTTAACAGTTTAATGCACATTCTATTGATTTTGCACATTATTTTCAACACAAATGTTATAAATCGTATGGCATTTCTAATGTAAAATTTATGATAATTACATTTATGAATATATGAAAAAAATGTGATTACATAAAATTAATGAATATAGATTGATGAAATATTGACTAAAATTATGAACTAAAAATAGAATAAAGCTTAAGACTTGTCGGAACTATTAGACAATCAGATAACAAGTACTACTGATTTGTTGCCCTGATTTAATCAATCAATCAATCAATCAATGTTGG
Source organism: Ctenopharyngodon idella (assembly GCF_019924925.1). NCBI lineage: Eukaryota > Metazoa > Chordata > Actinopteri > Cypriniformes > Xenocyprididae > Ctenopharyngodon > Ctenopharyngodon idella. The sequence continues at coordinate 27,244,939 of NC_067233.1, read as the reverse complement.
GCATAATCTAACTCATCAACTGATGAGATTAATGTCTTTTTCTAAATGACTAATGCAAATACTCAAATGTATAAGCTCTTTTAACCATTATTTTCAAAGAAACTCTCAAAATTTGCTTGGGGAACACGCAACATTTTAATTTATATGAATTATACTCGAATCACACTCCGACTCATTGGCTGTTTCTTTGAGCAGTAATAATTGTTGTGCACAGATCATTTAATCAATCAAACATTTTAGATATTGAAAATTCATTTCAAGTATCTAAAGAATTGTAGATATTTTTGTCACTTTATTAGACAGGCACAGTAAGTGGAAATTATTAAGAAGAGAACACTTCAGAAAATGCTTTTCTTACTTAGATTTTTTTGTCTTGTTTCCAGTCCAATGGGGTAAGCAAAATAATCTCGTTTTTGGTTTGAAATAAGATTTTTCTTACCCCATTGTCAGATGCTTATTTTATTATTTTATTTTGCTTGTTTTAAGGAAAAACATACTTAATTTTGACTTTTTTTTTTTTTTTCTGAAAACAAGACAATAATTTTTACTTGTCTAAAAAATGCTTCTTGATTTAAGAATTTTTAGATATTTGGATTAGAAACAAGACAAAAACTCTAAGTAAGAAAATCATTTTTTGCAGTGAAAGGGCAAGGAATCAGAACAAATCACAGACCAGACTCAAACCTGTGCCTTCCAAATGAGCACCAAGGCTCAACATGTGTGTTTACTTGTACATTGCATTACTAAAAAAACTTCAAAAAACACCCATTATCATCCAAGAAAATTTAAATATTTTGGGAACGTAGTTGAGCAGAAAATCAATTACACAAAAAAATTCCCAGATACATAATTAGAGGCGACAAAGCAACATTTCATGCTATTAGATTCATATCAGCAGGGCTATGACGATTCTGGCTGATTTGTTTTGAGAGAAGAATATGGCGGTAGGTCACGCTACACAGCCAAAGACCCTCTGGACCTGTTCCATCTTCTCATCAGCTCCGTCTGGGTCATGGTGGATAATGTCACTTCTCATTTGGATGATGGCACAGTTCAATGGGACCATTGTCCGGGCAAGTACAGTCTCTTGCCCTGATGTTTGCCTCAGCGGGCTAGCTCTCTGGGGCTAGGTATTTGCGCTGGAAGAAACGATGGCCTAGACAAAAGCAGTTATTATGAAAAGGTGACTGATTTATGGAGGCCATATTTGCATGATCGAGTGGGGGAAAATGTCATCTAAAGGGCTAGTTTGACCTTTTCCATTAGGCTGTGGGAGAGAGGATGGACCAGAGAACATGAGAAAGACAAGTAACACGCTCAAAACATTATTCCTTCTGCATGAAATAGCTACATATGACTAGCTAAATTTAACACACTAAATTTGTTTAATTATGAAAAAAAAAAAAAGAAGTACAAGAAAAATATAAAATAAAAACATAATCACGCTCTCCTATCTGTACATAAATGTCAGTATAAAGGATTTTCCATCAAATTTTACCATCAAAGCAATTCAAGATTGACTTTCAAAAGCATGAAAGTGGTTCTTCAGTGTTACAGTCATTGTGGTCCCAATCAAGCAATATGTCTCACTAAATCTCACTTACAAAGATAAAATAAGTATAAGAAAGAGACATGTTTTCAAAGCTAAATCACTTTTATGTTACCATTTGACTTGGTTTTAATGTGGCACTCATTGCGTGAGATGCTGAAAAACAGTGAGACGTGATCAGCAATTAAAACATATCAAAGATGGAACACAAGAACAGCCGTTAAGCTTCCCCTTGACTTAAAATAGATTTCATGTGCTAACTTTCAAAAATGTATAGGTTCAAATGTCAAATGTTTGTATATTATTGCTAAAAATCATTTTCTTCAAATGGCAAAGTGAATACATATGCTGCTTTGCTACTGATGACTAAGGCTTACACAATTACTCATTTTTACAAGTCAACTACTCGTACTGAAAAGTAGTTGAAGACTAGTTGTGTCTACTTTATGCAAATGACTCACTGTACAACATGCAGCATCAGCACTCTTTCCTATTTCTGGCAAGTCCAGTGCTGCATTGACAGAGACTATGTGAGTGAAGACAATGTCCAGGCAGATGAGATTATACGGGTGAGAAACAAAAGCATATCATTTCTCCATTGACAGTTCCAAGCTGCTTGCATTGTCATAAATAGTGCAAAAAACAGTCATGTCCTATTCACTTATAGTTCCTGTCAGCCTCTGGGCGACATTTGATTAGTTTCAGGGTGTTTTTTCAAGAATCTGGCTGGTATGTGAACACTTCCACAGTACCAGCGTGCTTTGTGAGTGCAAACCAAGGAGCTATAGAATACCTGGAGAAAGCTATCCATCAGCATTCCCATAAATCTCAATGCCAATTGCTTGGCTGGTGCATGATCCCTCAGAAGTATGTGATTTGAAATCTGCCATCTTTGCTCATGGTGGCTAATGGGTGCTCAATTCTGTATCTAGGTTTTTTTGTGACAACGACAACAGACAAGGAAAAATCTAATTCCAAAAAGTCAAATTCACACAATCATCCATAGGCATGTACTAGTAAAACATCTACTATGTTGTAATGAAATATTAGCAAATAAAACGTTGATCGCAACGGTCATTAATCGGCTGTCGGTGAACATGTCAAAGACTACAGATTTTAGGCTAGAGTTATAGGAATCTTTTAGGATTTGCAAAATTTGTCTCAGACGACCAAATCGTGGCCAAAATCACACAGTGTGCACCAGCCTTTAGTTTTCTGTACATGCATTTTAATGCATATCCCCCAAAAAATATGAATATATAATTTTCAGTGCTTAAAGGGTTATTCAGTGGCTGCGTCCAAAAGCTTAAAAATGCTGCTTTGGGAGGATGCATTCCAAGGTAGGAAGGCATCAAGTCACGTCCAATGTTATCTTCACTTCCTGTCTCCTGAGATAACTTAATCTGATCGATTTTTGAAGGCAGCATAAATGTATCTTTCACTGCCTTTAATATCCCACAATCCTGTGAGTTACATTCTGTGACAGTTAAGCTAAAAAATAAAGAAGCCATCTAAAAGTTGCAGTGGATGGTCAATTTGAGTGTAAATGTACATTTTTGACCAAGGTTTTCCATGTTTGATATAATTTACAGCAAGAAATAACTATTGTAGTAATTAAATTTTTGCTTAGTTGTCACCAAATCTCTCTATTTTGTTGTAGATCATTATATCGACATGCTGCCTCAGAAGTCTGTCTGTCTGAAATCAGTTTCGTCAGGTACCTTCATGTGCAAACACTGCCTGCAAAGTCATTGCCTGATAGGGCAGCGAGGCATCAAGTCAGCAGCCTAAGCTTTCAGACGCAGCAGTAGTTATTTTCTTCACTGTTCTTCGTGTATTTTAAGTACAGATACAACATTGGTGTTTTACACTGCACTGCCATCTATCATTGTGGATGAGAATAATCGTCTCTCAGGTTTTACATAAATTACACTGATAGTGAGTTTTAGAGAGCTGTCTACAGAATAATTAATTGCCTTACCTGTCCAACAAAAAATGAAGCAACCGTACAGTTTAATTAAAACACTTGTTTAAAACTATTATAGGTGCAGTCTTCATCTTGTGAGTGTGCACCATTCAATTACCATTTACTGAATGCATACTAAATGGGATGAGTTATTAATTCAACGCACGCACGCACGCACGCACACACACACACACACACACACACACACACACACACACACAAAACAATTAGTACACAAGTGGAATTCACTAAGAATTCATTGGCTCTGCCAATGCTGTTTACGGCAATTCCCCATTTTGCAGGTCGTTTAGAAGTGTTAGGTTGTGGAAGATGAAGCCTACTACACAATCCAGCATATTTGAACAGCATCACTCCACCACTGCGATCCAGGCACCTGAATAAGCTCTTTAAAAAGCCAGAAGTGTGCGTTCAACTGATTTTTGGATATAGGCCCTGTTACAGAATCTTCATAATTCAATGAAATACTTCTGCCATGATTGTTAATCAACGTAACTGTACACAGATGTCTCTTTTAAACAAAATGACACTGACTGCAACAGCGCAACATTAATTGGCCTACGGCTTCGATCTTATTATGTATTAAGATTTTTCTGAAAGCCTTGTACTTGTGGGACCCAGGCCACTGAAGAAGTGGGCGGTCAATGTTGAGCTTTGTAACATACAGTTCAGAGTTCTGTTGTCCCTTGCGAGTGCTTGTCGTGTGCCGTTTGATATGCTATCAGAAGTGAAACACTTCGGTCCACTGAGTATACGTCAATACTGGTACACACTACCAAGCTGACACTGAGCAGGATGTTGTCTCTCTCTCTCACCTCATCCTCTCTAACCCTCCCTTCTCCAAATCCCCATAGCTAAGGGTCTTGAATAAGACAGGATTTCTCATTCTTGCAGACTGAATCATCTTTTAGATAGAGGAGCCTGGCAGAAAGGAGCAGAGACACAGCTCAGCAGGGTGATTCCTCACATAAGCCGAGGTGCTGACTGAATGCAATGATGCAATCGAAAGGACAGTGAATCCCATCATAAAATAATTGTTTTATACTTCTCTTTTCCTGCCAGAACAATGTGAATTTTAGCTGTGGCCTTGTGGAAGCCTGAGACATTATTCACATGTTTTATGGCATACAACTTACACATAGCACACCTCACCTCACCAACCCCCAGACTAACTGTTTCAAACTTATTTTATCTATCTATCTATCTATCTATCTATCTATCTATCTATAACCCAAATTCCGGAATTGTTGGGATGTTATTTAAATTTGAATAAAATGAAAACTAAAAGACTTTCAAATCACATGAGCCAATATTTTATTCACAATAGAACATAGATAACATAACAAATGTTTAAACTGAGAAATTTTACAAATTTATGCACAAAATTAGCTCATTTCAAATTTGATGCCTGCTACAGGTCTCAAAATAGTTGGGACAGGGGCATGTTTACCATGGTGTAGCATCTCCTCTTCTTTTCAAAAGAGTTTGAAGATGTCTGGGCATTGAGGTTATGAGGTTCTGGAGTTTTGGTGTTGGAATTTGGTCCCATTCTTGCCTGATATAGGTTTCCAGCTTCTGAAGAATTCGTGGTCGTCTTTGACGTTTTTTTTTTTCTCTATAGGTGAAAGATCTGTACTGCAGGCAGGCCAATTCAGCACCCGGACTCTTTTATGATGAAGCCATGCTGTTGTAATAGCTGCAGTATGTGGTTTTGCATTGTCCTGCTGCAATACACAAGGCTTTCCCTGAAATAGACGTCGCCTGGAGGGGAGCATATGTTGCTCTAAAACCTTTATATACCTTTTAGCATTCATAGTGCCTTTCAAAACCTGCAAGCTGCCCATACCGTATGCACTTATGCAACCCCATACCATCAGAGATGCTGGATTTTGAACTGAATGCTGATAACATGCTGGAAGGTCTCCCTCCTCTTTAGCCCGGAGGACACGGCGTCCGTGATTTCCAACAAGAATATCAAATTTGGACTCGTCTAACCATAGAACACTTTTCCACTTTGAAACAGTCCATTTTAAATGAGCCTTTGCCCACAGGACACGACGGCGCTTCTGGACCATGTTCACATATGGCTTCCTTTTTGCATGATAGAGCTTTAGTTGGCATCTGCAGATGGCACGGCGGATTGTGTTTACCGACATTGCTAGATGTTCTCTCAGCTGAATCTTTTCAAAATTCCTTGCTGTTTCAGCCATTTGTTGCCCCCGTGCCAACTTTTTTGAGACCTGTAGCAGGCATCAAATTTGAAATGAACTCATTTAGTGGATAAAAGTGTAAAATTTCTCCCTTTAAACATTTGTTATGTTATCTATGTTCTATTGTGAATAAATATTGGCTCATGTGTTTTGAAAGTCTTTTAGTTTTCATTTTATTCAAATTTAAAAAACGTCCCAACATTTTCAGAATTCGGGTTCTATCTATCTATCTATCTATCTATCTAAAATGGTAGAATTGACAAATTATAACAAGCTTCACTTCAGTCAATGATAGTATTGATTGTTTTGCAGGTCTCAGAGGAGTTGAACTGGTGTAACTGCATCTTCTTGGATCCCTCTTCAAATCTCCTCAAGCTCACAGATGACACAACTCTAATTGGCTTCATAATCAGGAGCCATGAATCTGCCTACAGATGGGAGTTTTAATGGCTGGTGTTAGTGTGAAGCCACAGACGCCTGTTGCTTAATACTTTCAAGACAACGGAGATGATTGTTGACTTCTGGAGCTGACTCAAACACCTGCTCTACTCTAATCAATATCTCCAACGTGATCTGATTAACATTCATATAGTGTGGTTCTAGGATAGTCGCTAAAACATACAATATCAATGAATAGACTTCTAATGCATAAACCAGTTTTCATATTTCATAAATCAACTTCGGAGACATGCATACATTTATAATTAAGGATTCACGGATATTAAATTTAAAAGACAGAAAAAGGCTTTACATTTTAGATGCTGTCAGTCAGCATGTTGAAAATGTATGTTTCAGTGTCTATTTACATACACACATATAGTAAATGTGTATTCTATAGATACAAATATGAATGGCACCAGATTGATATCTCAGCAATCAGCAGTTTCAAAGCTACAGAGATGGTCTAGGTCTTCATGGGAAGCATTCAGTCTGTGCTCAGCTCTTTTGTAATAGGTCAGTTACTGCACAAGAACACTTTTAGCTTTTAATGTATCACCTGTTCTGCAAAGAGGGCCATTAGAGTCATTAGCCTGCTTTTCTTTACTGACCTCTATAAGCCAAGGTCCAACATGTGGGCAGGTTAGGATCACTGGCTGTCCCTCAAATCTGATTCTTTGAAACATGACTTTCACATAATTCAAATGCATCAAACCACACAGCACAACTGAGCAACAGCCCTGCCAAATGGACACTACAGAACTGCTCCTTTAAACCTGCCATCATGTAGTCAGTGTCCCACATGCCTAAAGACTGTATAGTCTGTTTAGTCACAGATTCTACAGATATAATCTACCATAAAAAAGTAAGATTTAAAAAAAAAAAAAATTAATACTTTGATTCACCAAAAAGCATAAAATTGATCAAAAGTGACACTAAAGTCACTAAACATCTGTAAAACATTTCCATTTCAAATAAATGCTTTTCTTTTGAACTTTAAATTCATCAAAGAAAAACAGGTTTGGAGCAACATTCCCTTAATGCCATTATGTCATAATTTTATATTAGTCAACAATGTCAGTGTCCATGTAATAGGGCATTTATGCATGAGAGGTTTCAGTGGATATGAGCATTATGAACTGCAATGCAGCACCTCTGAGTGTGTTCTTTCTCAAACATTAACAAACACACACACACACACACACACACACACACACACATTCAGTCTCTGCACACTGAACTCTCCTTCTATTACTATGCTTTAGCACTTGTCACCATGAGGGATTGCTGGGGGTTTTGGCAAAGCCCTTGATTATGCATGAAGAGCATAACTAAAATAGACACTGATAGACCTTACTATTTTGGGGGTGTTATGACACTAATCGAAAGGTTTTTTTTTGACAGTTCATAGCTCGATTACATGTCTACACTACACTGAATGAAAACACAGGTGATGTGATTCCCCCCCCCGGCCCTCTAGCGGTTTGTTCAACTTTCTTTTTTTTTTTTCTGGGTAATTCCCAGAGGTTGGAGAGTAAATGCCAGATTTACTAACAGCGCAAACCCTCTTTTGGTGTTAAAAAAAAAAAAAAAAAAAAAAAAAAACTACTGTCAGCATTTACTAAATATACAATTATAATATGAATTGGCACTGAAAAGGCACGGACAAGGTTGTTTTTGTGGCTGACCTTATTGCATATGCATTTGTAGGAGTTTCCTTTCAAAATTTATGGGAGGAGAGTATTTAAATGAATCACGCAAGGTGATTTACTAAGATTTGCGCTAGTCAATTTACTGGTATTTGCACCATTATTTACCGCCCAAAAAAAGCATGTTTTAAACCAGACACTAATTTGTGCTTCTCTTGGTAGATTGCATTAATCATTACAGAAATGATCTGGTTGTGTCTGTGTTCTTTAATTTGCACGTCATCAGTAGATCACGCGTAGAACTTTCCACTCCCATTGGCGCTTTTTTGGGATTGCCCTGATTTGCCCTGTTTAGTAAATCTGGCCCTTAGAGTGTTCCCTGTCAACCTTTGTCACTCATTGTGACAACTAAACTATGCCTCTCCCACACCATATTCGCATCAAAGTAGCCGGAGCAACTTTTCTCTGTTTACGGAAATGACAAGACACACACAGGCGAGTGACGCATATATGCAATTTCCCGCAAATACAATCCTGATAGAACTAAATAATAAATACTGATAATAAGCTTTTTAAAATTTTGAACAAAAAAAAAAGGTAACAGTGTACCTTTTACAGATTCAACTATAAGTAAGAGTTAGAGTCAACTATAAGTAAGTCATTTCTGAGAAGTCAATTTCTCCATAAAGTTTAAACATTAGTGGTCTACATCATCACATGACTTTCTTTCCAAACTGTTCCAAACTAGTAAAAAGTGACTTAGGCTTTCTTAATCAGTGACATAAGAACATAGTTTCATGCACAAGAGTGTTGTAGCAATGAAAACCGGAAAAATTGTAAAAGCATAGAAGAAGGAAAATGTATGTATAAATAAATAAATAAATAATAGATAGATAGATAGATAGATAGATAGATTGATTTTTTTTGTCTTTTTTCTTGTTTCAAAACATATGACAAAATTAATAAAATTAAAAAAAAAAAAAAAAAAAAAAAAAAATCATGCAGATATAAAGTTAAGTGTAAAACTTACAGTATTAGGTTCTTCATTGGCATCAATGGTTCCATGAAAAACCTTTAACATCCAAGAACCTTTCCATTCTACAAAAGGTTGGAAAAAAGGGATCTTTAGAATAAAATGTTCATCATACTAAGGGGCCGTTTACACTACACTGTTTTCAACTAAAATCAGAAAACGATTTGGGGGCCTGAAAACGCAGACATTTGAAAATGGGTTTCAAAGCGCAAGTTTTTGAAAATGATAATGTTATAGTCTCAGTGCAAACTATAAAAACATGAATTTGTGAAAACAGTGACGTCATTTGCATGCGTATTACCTGTTCAGTCTCTAGGTGCGTAGTGTTTCTTTACAATGTGACATTGCCAACTACTGCCCTGGCAGCATAATACAGCGTTTCTAGACGTTTCGGCGGATCCGTGTGAACGGGGATCATTTTGACGATGTTGTCATCTGTACACGGAAAACGCAAAGGAAAAACTTTCCAATATTTGGTACATCATTGTTGTGTAAACATACCCTAAGAAGAAAAAAAAAAAGTTATTTTAAGAACTGTTCACTGTAAAGTTCTTTGGAGAACCAAAAATGGTTCACTGTGAAAACTCCCTTTTGTGACCCTTATTTTTAAATAAATTTTAATGGGACATATTATTTTTATTCCAGTTGCTTAAAATCTACTGCTTTAATCACCTTGAACAAAACTGAAAATTATTTTTCATATCATACACCTGATAGGTGCAGGGTTACTCATTAACTCCATAAATCAGCTGCATTTAAAAAAGTATTAGATGAGCTCAAGGAACCTGAAAATTTTTGCAGTGCAAAGTGACAAACAGCTGTTCAGGAAAGTGCTGTGGTGGTGCATGTTGTTATTTAATGCTCTGAGGAAAAAAATAAAATTAAAAGTGCGTATTCCCTGGGGGACCTTTAGCCCTGTTGTACCCTATATGCAGTAACTGTGGTATAAGCAGAATAATATTGCCCAGACTGTTGAATTTTAACATCAGTATCTCAGCTGAATATCACCTCGGGTGTGGACGAAATTTTCAATAATTCAATGGTCCGACGTCAATTATTCCTTAATGCATGGAAAACAGACACTGCAAAATAAAAGTTACACCACTGTAATTTAATTATTGGTCATTTCCATTATAAATGCTCTGTTATTGAAAAGTTTTCAGGATTTTTATTTATTTATTTATTTTAAGAATAGACAGATGTTCTTTAACTTCCCACTGAGTTAAGAATAGATTCTTTCATTCCCACAGGAACATTAGTCAACCAGTCACACGCATCTTCTGGTTCTTCTCAGCATTATACAGCAAAGCCCACGGAAGGTGTTAAGGTGTTTTCTATTGATTCAAAACAATGCAGTTCTTTACTGTAGAGCAGAGTAAACACATCCATCGCATTTTGTCACACTGTGCAAGAATGGAAAGATTTAGAAGAAAAATGGCAGTTGCTAAGTAACCATTTTACTGGGTAGAACAGCAGATGGTGGTGGTGTGTTCATGAGTGATTCTGCATGTGTGTGTGTGAGTGTGTGTGTCTGTGCGTTTGCGTGAGGCAGATAAAGAGAGAGAGGGAAACTAGAGCAAAGTCCCTGATGAGAGGACCAAGAGATCATCTCTGGATTCGGGAAATTACCCTCGCTACATAATGTTCAAAAACATCACACAACCTCTGGCATCTATTTGAAGTTCAACAGTATCTAAGATCAAGACATGCTGGTTTGGATTGCACTATAGATTTCATGCTGTACTGTGCTGTAATGCTGAGGGACACTTGTAAATCATTCAGTTGTTTTAGTAACTGTAAACACACACATCGCTGACAAACAGTTTGAGGGTCATTTTGAGGATAATGATCCGTACACAGACTCTAGCAATCAAACAAAACACAGGATTTGCATAAAAGATTTAAGAGGCCTACTATACTATATAGAGAAAATCATTACATTGAGCTGATCTTCATGGTATCAGAACATTGTAAGACTGTTCATATTGATTACACAATTCACATTTTTAATGGTACACTGTCACTTTTTTTTGTTCAAAATTGACAAATTTTAGTCAATACATAATCAATACTTCTTCCAAAATGTGGCTTTGTCTTGCCTTGATTCACTATGGTAAGTCTATTATAAGTGTTTATACAATGCTCAATGCTCGTAATAAAACAAGAATCAACATTGGCTTGGCTTTTCGGAGTGCCTGGCGAGAACTGAGGGATTTGAAATGCTGTAAAAGTGATACAGAGATTGTGTTTTATTACTCAACAGGCAAGTAATGTGTTTTATTGAACAGATAAATTGTAGCTTTCAAACAGAGTTCATTGTAAAGCATTATCTATTGTGAACTGTCATTCCATTATGGAATTTATTTTCAAGGAAGTAACAAATGTTTTCTGTTAGGGTTATGTTTTGCTTATCGGGGATATAGAATATGATTAGCTCAGTATAAAAACCATTATGCATATGGAAATTCCTCGTAATGATTGGTGCATCAACATGTGTCTATTAATGGGTATAATATAGCTACAGTAAAGTCTTCAGCTAGTCAGCTTGAGATCCTTTCCTTATAAACTGGTTATATAAACCTAGTATTGAATGTTTTGTGAGAAGTAGGATAAGAAAAGAAAAAAGCATATTCAGCCGCGCAGAGCCAAAGCACAACCAAAACAATGTTCTTCTGCAAAATGCATGCATTTTTGTTTTTTAACCGCTAGAGGGCCAAAAGTTACATAGGCTTTCACACCAGAGGAACCTTTTCATAGTTCCTAGAACTACTGGCGGAAGTACCCGGATTTTGCCGTGTTCGCACCTCAGGAACTAGGAAGGATTTCAGTTCTATGAACTCCTTTTGGGGGAACTAAATTAGCTTCTACTTCAGAGTAGCGTCTAAACCAGCACTATAGGAATTACCAGTGACGTAAATGTATGTTGATTGGCTGAACGCACCCGCCATTTTTAAAAAAGCTGTGTACACACACAGTTTATAGCCTATATATTTACTCCAACTCTATGAACATGGAAAACAATGATAGGTGGACCTCTCGAGTTCAGGAGAAAATCTAATGCAACTTTGAGGGGACCAAGCGAAACATGATTATGTATTTCTGCTCAGCTAGTGACATTGGACATCAATCACATGGTAAACGCTAATACTTTTTCCTATTCTATCAGTTCTACTTAATAACATATTAGACAGGATGTTAAACAAATCGTAAACTAATGAAGATGGAGAATGTGAGCGCTGTGTGCTCAGGCTCTGGCGTTCTCTGCGCCGTCATAATAAAGGTCCGCCACACCGTCAAAATAAAAGTCACAACAACAAGCACAGCTTAAGTCTTTTTATAGTTTCTACTGGCAGTGCGAATGCAACAGGAAAACGGCCCTTGGGGAACTATTAGTTCTCGGGGAACCACCCTGGCACGAAAGACCCTATAGTGTACCTTTAAAAATAAAGGTTCCAAAAAGGGGGTTTCATAGTGATGCGGTAGAAGAACTTTACAGGCTCCCCAAAGAACCTTTTCTTAAAAGAACCTTTTTTTTTTTTTTTTTTTTTTTTTTTTTTCTTAGTGTGCAGAATATTTTAATAATCTGAAGACCCTTTTTCTACTATAAAGAACTTTTGATGAATGGAAAGGTTCCATAGATGTTAAAAGTTCTTCATGGAACCATCAATGGTAATAAAGAACCTTTATATTTAAGAATGACATGAAAAGGTGATGTGTCTGCAAAAAGCTATATGTTTCCGTAGAAGTGAAATGCTCACTACAGCAAAGTTCTACCCAAAATCACTCACCCCTTTGTGTGTTTGTTTATAAAATAGTTTGGCTAATTTCATTTTGCTTTCAGCTACCAATCCGCATGCAGTAGTTTCAGCTCCATTTAACACGCTTTAACTTTTAAATCCATTCAGCAAAATTCCACAGATTTTTCCCCAAAAGCGGCGCAGAAAAAGCAGAAAACGTCAGCACACTCCAACTAGACCTAGGGCAAAAACGGCTATTAAACTGCACAGAACTTTATACAAACAATTTACACCACAATTTTCTGTTCTTCATGTACAGATCATCCCTAAAGAATCCCTCTAATGTTTTCAATCCTTGTCAAAAATGCTAAAGGATTCCCGCTGGAATTTCTATCATAATCTGGAGCTAGTGGAGCCTACTGGGAATTTTCTAATAGGATTCTACCAAAAACAAAGGACAAACTAGATCTTTTAGAACACCAGTTCCCAATTGGTCTGCTGTGATTCCAGTAGGATAAATGCCACTGCAGGACATCAAAAGTTCTAAGAACATCTTTCAGGATTTTAAAACTATAGCTCCATGTGGAATTTCATTTAACAATCCAGTCCCAGTCATACAACACAAGAAGAGTTTTGATAAAGATTATATAATATCAAAAAGACTCTAAGAATCAAACAATACTGTATTCATTTCAGTTTATCATGATTATTTCTAAATCATTTTGATCATGACATTCTAAATCATGACTAGGAAACAGACATTTTTCCCCAAAGGGCAGATTATAGCATTGAAATCTTTCTCCTACTGCAGAGTGATGTATACTTTTTTTTTTTTTTTCTTTCCTTTCTTTTCTGCTGAAACAGATGTGAAACATTAACACTGGATGGGGAGCCAGGTTGCTGTGGAGTCTGTCATTAATATTCATAGCTCATAGAGGTTGTATTTGACTAACGAGGTGCCATGTGGCCAGAGGAACAATTACAAGTGATGAGAGCGGCCTGGTGGGAAGGTTTACGTACAACATGGTGCCCAAAGGTCTTGACACCTGTTTACTTTGGGCAATGGCACTTTTGGACATGGACGGCCTTCTGGTCATAAAATGAATGGTTGTTGTGTGACTGCCAAGGGGGCATATTGCAACAAAACAAAACATAGTGGGACTGGTCTGTCTGGGGTGACATGTCCTGTTAATAAAAACATCTGCTCAGATAGAAGTGGTGGAGTTACTGCTGTATGTGGACAAATGCAGAATCACAATTCACAAATGGGCAATCGATTGGACATATGCTTCAAATACTAAAGGGATAGTTCATACAAAAATAAAATCATACTCACCGTCATGCTGTTCAAAAACCATATAATTTTAGTTCTTGCATGGAAGACAACAGATGTTTAGCAGAATGTTCAAGCTGCTCTTTTCCATGCAATGGATGTAGACAGCGAGTGGACCAAAACTGATGATCAAGAAAGAAATGAAAATTATACAGATTTTGAGGGTCGATAGTAGATGATTATGGGATTTTTTATTTTAAAGGGAATGGCTTGAAAACTAAGATTAATCATGTAAGGGAAATAATTTGTTCTTAACATGTCAAAAAGACTTCCTGTCAGATATGCACTAGAAAAGGTTAATTTTGATTCACCCGTTGTTTCAAATCATTTGAATCCATTCACCAAAACAAGTTTGTTAATTGATTCATTAATTGTTGATCCATTCTGTAGGTTACATCAGTATACCAATAGGTGGTGACCAGTCATTCACTCAACAAATGAGTGAAAAATTTATTCATGACTGAACCTATTTTGCATGCTTTTTAGAAAAATTAGCATGTCTACGGTTCGACTACAGAAGTTGTTTAAGAATCATTAACATATTCTCCACAAAGCTATATATTTCAAAGATGTTGATCCAGGAACATGTTACAGTTGGTGAAATCAGGTTCTGCCAACAACAACAATGGCCTAAATAAATGAATCATCTGTTTCAGTAACATTCTTTAAATGTGTTGGAAAACAATTTACTATTGTATTACACTGTGCACCAAAGCAGTGCATTTCCAATAGACTAATCACAGTTAATGTCATTTTAATTGTGTATGGTCATCTGTCATTTCAACAGATTCATAATTAGGCATTATGCTTTGTGCACACCTATTAAACATGCCTTAGTGCCTCACTTTTGTTGAACAGCTTCCCCTCCTCTCTTCTTGTTGTGACTGGCACTGTTTCCATGAAAAGCAATTAGTCTTTCTGTTACTGATTAGTATAAGTAGGTTTTTGTTGAGATGATTTACTTACATTTGTACTGATTGATTTGGTACTCTTAAACATGTTGCCAAAAAATAATGCCTTGCCATTTGCACTGGCTTACCAATGTGGCTCCATATTCCTGATTTTTTTAGACAATAAACCATCAAGCTTGTATTTTGGAGGAAAACCAAAGGGAGCCCTTAACATTCTCTTTTGTTGACAACAGCCGGTTATATAAGTGCTTCTCATTACAAGTTTGTGTAGATGGTTGGTGCATGTTATGTTCTAGGCCTGCAACAAATGATTATTTTGATAATCGATTAATCTAGTAATTATTGGAACGATTAATCAACTAATCGTCGATTATTACACTGATTAATCAGTACGCTTTATTCGATTATTCAACTAACAATTAGTGAAAATATTAAGTTATACTTTAACTAATAAATAAAACAAGGAAATCTCTTCAGCTTTTGAAAGTGTATTTTTAATGAATTTGTTAAAAAAAATTCTGTTAAAATGACTGGTACTGTGTTTTATTAAGTCTGGGAACTTTTTAATAAGTAGCAATATGTAATATTGTGCATATTCTTTTGAAAATGCTCCTCTCTAGATTAGTTTATGGTCATTGAATGGCTTTCCTGAGGTAAATGTAACATTTTGTGACATATTTGTTTTCAAGCTGTTTTAATGATGTCTTTCTGCGGTAGAAACTCTGATTAAGTGATTACATTAGAGATTAATTCATTTCAGTAAGTTGTACTGTATCTTTCAACATACTTTTTGATGTTCATTGATGTTTATTTTGTGCTGTAATAGCAGAAAAGAGGAAGAGATAATAGGTTCACGTGCCGCTTGACCTGAGGTGCTACAGCGATCTGTCACTATACATTAAAGAGCGCCAAAACCACATGTATTGTTTGAATCCCGTAGTAAATGACAGCATTTTTTGTAGTTATGCTAAACATTATGTTTGTTATGTTTTATGCTACGTGTCTTCTTCTATTGGATTCGATCCGGGAGAGCTGCATTACAGCATTTGGGATCAAAAGACTATTCGACAACAAAAATATTTGTCGACAATTTTTTATTGTCGACGTTGTCGATAATATCGACTCATCGTTTTAGACCTATTATGTTCCCAAATGCACGTTACAAGTGACCCAAACTCAGAACAGATGCAGAGATGAGTTCATGTGGAGCAGCATTTACTGTGAACCAAGGCTCTCCAAGACACTGAAAACATAATTAAATAAATAAATATGCCTATGCGATTTGAAACGGTTTTATTTCGAATAACTATGCAGCCCTATTTTAAAGCATTACTTTAGTCATGTTCATTTCTCTGGTAGTAAGGTTACATTTTGTGCGTTGTCTATATTAGCAATGGCTCATTACCAGTTTAAATTAACTGGTAGCTTCGACCAATACTGAGCTGGCGTTCGGACGTAAACAAGGAAGCCTGCACTGAGTTCACTACGTATGACAACGGTTCAAATTGTTGAATAAAGTCATTATTTTTGTTTTGTTTTTGCGCACAAAAAGTATTCTCGTCGCTTCATAACATTAAGGTTGAACCACTGTAGTCACTTTGACTATTTTAACGATGTTTTCAACTACGTTTCTGGACGTCAAAAGGTGCAATGACGTTGCTGCCTATGTGGATCAGATACCCTCAGATTTCATCAAAAATATCTTAATTTGTGTTCCGAATTATCAACGAAGGTCTTACGGGTGTGGAACGACATGAGGGTGAGTACAGAAATTTCATTTTTGGGTGAACTAACCCTTTAAGCCTGGAGTAGGTCTTAGTTAAAGGGGACCTATTATGCAAAATTCACTTTTACATGGTGTTTGAACATAAATGTGTGTTGGCAGTGTGTGTACACAACCACCCTATAATGATAAAATCCACCCATATGTCAGTGCAAGTTACTTTCAGTTAACATGCAGTTTAGTCTAGGCTTAAGCCTAGTCTGTGAAACCAGGTGTATGTTAGTTAAATAAGCAGCCATGAACTGTAAAATCTACATCTTTTTTCAAATGTTCTGATCTGAATAAAGATGATCTTACCAGCCTTAATATCTGCTTAATATGATGTTCAGGCTACACCCAAGCCCTAAATAAAACTCACCGCGAGCTTCTGCTGGCTACATCTGTCTTCATTAGTTGCTTCAGAGTTTAATTACACATCAGTGCTTGTGTCAGCACACTGCAGAACACTTGAAATCCTCCTCATGTCATATACTTGATAATATTACTGCATATGTTTTCAGTGTGAGTTATTAAAATAACCTTTGTCTATATGCTTGCACTCTGTGCTTTATGTTTCCATTTGTATGAGACAGTGGGAGAAGCTTTTATATATGTTTTATATCAGTGCACTGCTTTAAAAAGGTTTATCCTGACACTAGAGCTAGACATCTACTCAAACGCCTGCAACATATCTACTGTAAAACATATTAAACGCCTTACTGCACTGTAATCATATTTACAGTTCAAATTAAGCTTGGTTCAATGACTCCTTTTAATATTTATCCATATTTCAGCATATTGAAATGACATGTTTGTTTATGGTTAAAGAAATACTGTTTTAATTCGTTTGCACAATTGTCAGAATAAATTTCATGCTTCACTTTGACTTTGGCCCTAATCCACATGAGTTCACTGGTAGTCTGCGAGCAATTATTATTATTTTTTTTCCCTTTCTTTTCTTGTCTTGTCTTGTCTTTCCTTTTTTTTTTTTTTTTTTTTAATTGAGGCATTAAAGTTGTCTCTTTATTTTATTTTATTTAACTTTTGATTGCAACTGGCTCCCAAGCTCTTGTTTAAATATGTTCAAAGATTTAAGAGCCTTTTGATACATTTCTCATGTGTTACAGTATGTAATTTCACATTAAGATATATTTTATCTGCATATTATACCTAGAAGGATTTTGTTAGTCAAACATTTTAATGCATTACCAGTGTAAATCATAAATTATTCATTCACCTCGGCCTGCTTCAAAAATATCTTTCCATTCCGCTGATGCGAAAGATCAAATTCATTTTTCTGATGTCAAATCAGCGCATCCACAAATATACTGATGCGGACTTACACAGTATCTCATCCTAACAGGTGACAGAGATCCAACCGTAAACTAATTGGATACGCAGTGGTCAATCACATCTGCTTCTATTCAGGCGCTCTGTGTAGCGTGCTAGAACGGGGAAGTCTGCACTTGTTACTGCTGCTCAACCATGCAGTCCTCACATCCGATAAGCCTCTGAAGTGTGTGCTAGGTGAGAATGAACCTGAGAACACACACAGCGTGAGGTAAAGAGATTGCTCCTTCCATACACACGGATGCTGTGAGAAACTAATTTACTGCACAGGGGGGTGGGCAGATAAACACAACACTGGTTAAATTGGTGATGGATTGCACGTTTTTACATCAATCCAAATCCTATTGTTTATTATGCTGTAACATTTATGAAATGAGAAATTTCAAAATGAGTCTCGAAACAATGTCCTTGAAGATTTCAACTGACAGTTCTATTAACAACCTCCCCCATCCCCAAACCTCTGGATCTGGGCATTTCAGAAAAGCTGAGGTGCAATCACTGAACTTGCTCATAGAATTCTAAACTGCCAGCAGGCAGTGAAGCCAGTGGAAGTGTTTGAGCGGCCATATTGCTGAATTGAGCTGGATGATGACACCACTGTTTTCTGAAGAACTGCTTTATAGCGGATTCAAATTTGCTTCAAAATTGAGGAATTTTGCAACATCAAGCGTAGCTACGTTTACAAAGTCACTTTTTGTTTCAATGATTCTGAACATAGTATACATTAATACTACTAAATAAAGTGATTGGGTTGATTTGCGAATTTATTATGGATGTGGCGAGATCTTGTGCCATGAGATCTCGCGATATTAAAATGTGATGAGATTTCTCGTCGAGTGAAAAGCTGTGTTGTGATATCGCCATGACGGAGCGTGGGGGTGAAATTAGCATAGAATATGCCACTGCTACGTTTACAGTAACACACAGTGCAGCAGTTCAATTACAAATGGATTGTTAGGGTCCATGTAAACACAGCTACTAAATTGAATCTAGCTGTATAACAACACTATTGTCTTCTGTAGAGCTGCTTTTAGCTGAACTGAACTTTATAACTGATGACCTCTCAGTCCCGTCTTTCTTAGAAATATCCCGGATGAGCCCCCAAAGGGAGTAAATGATTACCTCTCAGTCCCCTGATTTGTTGCGAATATCCCGGACGAGCCCCCAAAGGGAGAAAATTAGGCTACATACAATATCCTGTCTCCCAATATCAAATCTATCCTAGGCTGGGCTGTGTAGTGTGATGCTTTGGGCAATGTTCTGCTAAGAAACCTTGGGTCCTGCCATCCATGTGGATGTTACTTTGACACATACCACCTACCTAAAAATTGTTGCAGACCATGTCCACCCTTTAATGGAAACGGTATTCCCTGGTGGCTGTGGCCTCTTTCAGCAGGATAATGCACCCTGCCACAAAGCAAAAATGGTTCAGGAATGGTTTGAGGAGCACAACAACGAGTTTGGGGTGTTGACTTGTCCTCCAAATTCCCCAGACCTCAATCCAATCGAGCATCTGTGGGATGTGCTGAACAAACAAGTCCGATCCATGGAGGACCCACCTCGCAACTTACAGGACTTAAAGAAGCTGCTAACATCTTGGTGCTAGATACCACAGCACACCTTCAGGGGTCTAGTGGAGTCCATGCCTCGACGGGACAGGACTGTTTTGGCAGCAAAAGGGGGGCCAACACAATATTAGGGAGGTGGTCATAATGATATGCCTGATCGGTGTATATATGGTGCCTTGTCAGTCCGATCAGGTAATTCATGTAATGAATATGGACGTAAATTTTTAATAAGCAGGGGAAATTCCCAACTTTAAACAAATTACCATTTATATGTTTATAGGATGTGTGTATTTTAAGGATGTACAGGGAGATTTCAGATATAAAAATGATTACTCTTTAGACAACGTTTTCTCATTAAAATCAGATAGCAACATGGCAGCAGACACTTCACATCAGCTTCATCTCCAGAGCCAAATACATTAAAGTCAGATGCACACAGAAACTCAAAAGTCAAAATAAAAGTTTGGTTGAACTTAAACAAATTATTACAAAAATATGCTATTGCAGTAAAATCTAAAAATCATCATCATCATTATCATCGTCATCATCATTATTTATTAAATATATTTTTTTAAAGAATTATCACACAGTAAAGATTTTATCATCCATGTTTTCATTTATACAATACATACTCTGTTGTGCACTAAATAAAATAAATAAATAAAATAAAAATGCATTTTTTTTGTAAAGGAAATAAATACTCTATGTCTACAAATGAGATGATGCAGTTTCCATGCAGTTTTATTGTCCAAATAAAACAGCTAATTCAGCAGAACACCTGTTTATTCACTTATTTTACAGTAAACGTTCTTTGGCATAAAATGCAACAACTATTGAGGCTACTTTTTCTATCATCTGTCACTTGGAAATAGACTATTTAGATTTTGTTATTAAGATGCCACTGGCAAAGAAGTAAGCGACAAGAGAGAGCGAGCGAGTGAGAGAAAAATCTTCCGTATCAAAACAAATTACTTCATGGCTGTCTCTGACGTCTTCCCGAGTCCTCATTATGGCGAATATAGGAGCTGAGCAAAAAAAGCTCTCAGTGAACAAAAGGTGTAACATACCGCACAGCATTCATCAACACATAATCAGAAAGACAGAGTTGTCATCTTCTGAGGCATGCAGTATGAAGAAAATAATATTTTACACATCAGCGGCGCACCTCCGTTGAGATGGCACAGAGAGCTTAAAGAACTGGAGTATCGCTGGCCCCTGGGGCCCACCTGAATGGGCCCTTTCCAAGAAGATTAAATATGGGTTATGGGATGCTGTCAGATGGGCAGCACAGAACTCGCAATACTAAGAGAGACAGTAATTATGACAACCAGCTAGGTGGTTACATTTTGTCACCGCATCCAATGTACAGATGCTTTAGGCAGCTCATTTAGCTCCATTCAGTTAGACAAGAAACTACCGCTTACAACGCCGGCAGTTATTCGTATTGTCTTCTGTCACACGCCAACTCTGCATTATGGGTTGAATTGAAATTCACAGCACAGCACCAGCGAATCAACCAAAGCTGTACATGACACACACAAACGCACATTAATATGAAAACAAGCTTTAACGTTTCACTGTAAATTGATGAATGTAATGAGGTTTCTTGTGCTGGTCCTAATGATCTGATCTTATCATTCAACGCTGGAGCGTTTTATTGATAGCGCCCAAGAGCACTTAGTGTTTTTTGCATCTCCGCATCTGAAATCAACAGAAAACCACCAAGCTTTACAAATCATGTCGATTTCATTGAACCAAGTTGGCTTGCTAATCTCTTTCCCATTACCTCACAATGCGATTTTTGATTCCTCTTGCTGTGTTTAAAAATAACAACCCATCCATAAGAAGTGTCCCAGCCACATACTGAGATTCAAAGACTGCCTGCTTTTAAAGAAAATTAACAATCCAAGCAAAATTGCTTGGAAACAGGACAGGAAAACTATGCTCGGACCATCATATAAACCGATTATTTTTAACATAGCAATAAAGACTTCAGTGCTGAAATACAATCAAAAGACACTTTGTATAGGGAAATAACTTTTTATGAAGGCATTCAGAAACAAAAAAAGTAAAAGAGCACATCTAAAGAACATTGTAGTCTGTATGGAAAGCTTATAAAAGGCATTTGTAGCTTTATTTATCAGTAATAGAACACCAAAGTGTTTAATTCTGGTGAGTTTTAACAGTTCCTTGAATAATGCAGAACTGTTCAAATGTTCAAACAAAGCATATCAAAAAAACTTCACATGACATAAATGTTTCTGAAAATTACAATGTATCACAAAAAGTGTAATGTGTGGTATATTTTACATGTTTGAACACTGTTAGTGGTTTTATAGTGTTTTGGCTGAAAAACCTGTTTTACACAATCTACTACATGCCTTTGGTCATCTGATTGATAGTTCATACTTTTTTTTTCTTTTCTTTTTGTTTTATTTATTTATTTATTTTTTTTGTTTTATATTTTTTAGCAAAGTAAAAGGCCTTTTAGTATATAATTGTAAAAATGTCCACTTTGTCCAAATGTCTTCTATGTAAGAATCAGAATGCAAAAAAAAAAAAAAAGAAAAAAGATGGTCTTCGTTTTTATAGGATGGTCGTGGAAGTCACAATTTGAAGCTAAACACAGACGTTTATGGTTGCAATGCATTTAATGAGCCATTTAGTTCATATTAATACACACAAATCATTCAACAAATACTATATTCAATGTTCTGGATATTAGCACAAAGTGCGAAAGTATATGGGTCAAGAAATTTGTATGCCTTGAGCTTTTCTTTTGTATATTTTTTATTTATTTATTTTTCCCACACAGTATACAAAGATGTCCACCACTGTAATTTTGGCCATTTAGTTGGATCCTTGACCAATTTATGACAGTGAGTACGGGTGAGGAAACATCACCCCACTGCTAAGGGTTAGCTTAATTGGTGTAAGACAACATGTCTTCTGCTGGAAACCATTAAAATAATTGGAGAAGGCATCTGGATGATCCATGTTGTAAATATGGGCACTCACATCTGACTGCTACTGCAGAATTGTCACTTTCTGCCACTGGGTAGGCTCCGCCCACAAAACACATCATCGCTGATTACATACAACACCAAAAGGTAACAATTCATAACAAATATGGAGTACATGAGACAAATCACCTAAAACTTCTTCTTACTTACCTTAGCACACATTGTTCATAAAAGGACTGAATACTATATTGGAATTCGAAATATGTTTGTCAGCCTTGCTTTTGAATTTACAGTGAGATTTCCATACAACAGTGACAACCCATACCTAATTACACTTTCTAAATAGCTTGAAAAAAAAAAAAAAAAAAAAGAAATCTGTTATCGACTCAATAAAACCATAATCCTTAGGATCCAATATAATCTCCTCAGTTTTCTTTATATTCAAGTTTAGGTAATTCGCAACTGTCCCAATTGTACAATAAAACTGCAGTGTCATCTGAACAGAGTTTTTTAGAATGTAATTTTGTGTGTCTGCTTGAGCACTTATTTGCACAGAGCATAAAAAGAGCTAGGTGAACACTAATGCATCTCTCTATTATTGTTACTGGACCTTAGTGCTGCATTTAATACTATCAACCATGTAAGGACCACCCATTGACCCAATGATGGAATCCAACGGGGTGGCCGAAGGCATAATGCATGTAGGTATTTTACTTGCACTTCTGTAAAGTTCACTTAATTTATTAGAATTCAGATTCAGTTTGATTATAGCTCCATGTTTAATCTGACTCCAATTAAATTTAGACTGAGGTTGTTATTAATTTTAGTTTTGTTATTTATTTGGATATTTGATTATTCTATCGTTCCCTTACTATTCAATTATACGTTCATTAGGGACCTGATGTCACACTCTCACGCCGGCTGTTGGATGAAATATTCTGAACGATATCAATCCACAATCTGACTTGTGATGCAGTTTGGATGGAGTTTGGGTTCCGTATGTGACTGTTGCTTCTGGCTTGCTTAGTCGGGGACAATATTCAGCAATATTATTGATTTGTCTGCACTGACACTATTGGATGAGAGCTGAACTGAGTTAGATGATGACATCACTGTTTTCCCAGAGCTGCTTTATAGCTGATTTGAACTCATTTCATAATTGAGTTACACCGTTATTGAACTGAACTGGATCAACATTGAACTGATTCAGCTGAACAATGACACTATTCTCTTTTTAGAGATGCTTTTCAGCAGAATTGAATTCTGTTTGGTTCATTGATCATTATTTTTCCTGTTTATCACTGTAAAGCTTCTTTGAAAGAATCTGTATTTTATAAAGCACTATATAAATAAAGGTGATTTGACTTGAATTAACAGTATTGTGGAACACCGGAACTGCACAATTTTAATTGTGACTAATTTCACTCTTGCATTCATCTCAGTTTTTGATTGCAACACCCGCATCTCAATATCCAATCCAAGTCTTTCTGTGCCCTAATCCATTAAAACAAATGTGAAATGTATATGGAAGGTAATTGCGAGTTTGCATCTCACAATTCTGACTTTTTTGTCATAATTGCGAGATTTAATCTTGCAATTGCGAGATATAAATTCAGAATTGCGAGCTATAAAGCCACAATTCTAACATTTTCCTCACAATTCCGAGTTTAAATCTCACAATTCTGACATTATAACTCGCAATTCTGACTTTTTTCTCAGAATTTCAGAAATTTCAGAATTCTCAGAAAGTTCTAAAGACAGAATTGTGTCTTATAAAGTCAGAATTGCATGATATAAACTTGCAATTGCGTCTTATAAAAATTGAGATATAAATTCGCAATTCTGACATTTTTTCTCAGAATTGCCAGTTTATATCTTGCAATTCGGGCTTTACAACATGCAATTGTGAGTTATAGTCGGAATTGCGAGATATAAACTTGCAATTCTGAGAAGAAAAAAAAAACATCAGTCTTTTTTCCCTCCAAATTGGACATTATAACACGCAATTCTGTGAAAAAAAATCAGAATTTCGAGATTTAAACTAACAACTTTGACTTCTTTTTTCTCACAATTGTGACTTTATATCACGTGATTCTGACTTTGTATCTGCCAATTGTGAGTTTATATCTCACAATTCTGAGAAAAACAGAATTGTGAGCTAAAAAGTCTCAATTACCTTTATTTATTTATTTATTTTATTTTATTTTATTTTTTTATTTTTTTTATGGCAGAAACTAGCTTCCATAGAAATGAGAACAGTATTGTATTACACTGTAAACCCTAACCCTCAAATTAATTAATTGGTTTGAGTCGGGCAAACTCAAATTAAACAAATTACTTGAATCGAATTAACTTTTGTGAGTTTTTAGAACTTTCTTTTTCTTTTGAGTTCACAAAACTGACACATTTTAAGTCATCTAAATTGTTTCATTGTTTTCAGTTGTTTCTTTTAATTTAGACAAACTTAAATTTACCTGAAACTGGTCTGAGATTTCAATTTCCCAGCATGCTTTGACATGACACTTGAAAGGGAGAATAAAGTTAAGAGCAATTAAAATGTATGGGTACAAAATTGAAATCTGGGCAGTTCCCAATGCGTCTATTCAGGGAACCAGGGTTACATACGTAACCCGAGACGTTCTGCTTACTTAAACTGAATTTCTTAACTTCTTAACTTAACTTCTTAACTAAAATTTATGTAACTGATTACAATTTTTTGAGTTTTGCCAACTTATTCGGGTTTACAGTGTAGACTGTTGTAAAAAATAATAATAAAAAAAGCAAATCACCTCTTTTACCTTTATAAGCAAATTACCATATTGGTAATAATTCTATGCATATTTTATTAGAAGGAGGTAAACTGTAGTCATTTTTTTAATGATGTTTTTGAGTTTTTTATTTCACCACACATGGAAACTGGCACACATACACATCCTTGCACCCAGTAATGAATAGTTCTGTCATGAGAAACAGGAATTTTGTTAATTGTGATATATTGCAATTACACTATTCCTGCCAATGTTTAATTAATTATATATTTACGCAGAAGAAGGGAGCACCCCCAGTGCTTTGGAAATAAGCGAAGTCAACCGGCCCGTATTAATCTTGATTATCATACTTTAGAACAATGCGCCAGGAATAATTGTATGTAATTATCTGTTGTCTAATGCCTGTGCGGCAACTAATTGAAAATATGTTAGACAAGGAATAATCATTTCACCTCCCCCACAAACACAGGCAAATGTTATTTGCTTACTGTACAGTACATTCACATTTAGTTTATTTTGTTTAGAAATACACACATGACTACTGACCCATCTGTAAAGGAAACTATGATCAAACAGGCTTCATACAGGGTTGTGAACAGTTTAATTGCTTGCTGCCATGAAATCGATAGAACACATGTAACTCTGACCACCTACAATTAGAAAAATAATTTCAAATGACTCACTTGCCCAGAGGAAATATCTACAATTAAAGCGCTTAACTTTTTCACTCCAAAATGAACTTCTGGTTATAATTTTTCAACTGATCACTTTTACAGTTATTAAGCTGCATAAGGACATTGCTCTCAGCAGAAAAGATCCATTCAAGTAGATTGTTTTATCATGTCAAAAGACTTGCAATTTACAATTCACAGCTCTCAGCATTTTGGCCAGTTATAACTTGATCACACCATGTCAAAAATATGTGTTCTGTTGAAATCAATAAATTATATCTGGATAATAGAACCTTCAAATTACACAAAATAATAGTTATCAGTGAAGTAAGAGTCAAAATAAGTAAAAATAAATAAATAAAAACAAAACAAGAACAAATCCAGTTTATTAGCAGCATTGTGATTTTAGAGTGTTGGTTTGACAATAGCTGCTTTTCCACTGTTGGGCCGAACTGTTCTAAGAACAGTAAGGAACAGTTTCAGTTATATATCCACTTGAGCTTGGTTTGGCATGGCACATTTCAAACTGTTCTTGGCCTGGAATTATCCGGCATGGTTGGCTAATAACACTACTAGGAGGTTTTTATGCTTGAATGTTTAAAAAAAAAAAAAAAAACAACATTATTGTTGCAGCACCTCTCTTCCCAGTCTGTCAGTAACTCTCTATTTAGTTCCTGTCTCTATGAACCCCCTCCTTCTGAAAAGCGCAATGCGCTCTGATTGGTTGGCTGGACCAGTGTGTTGTGATTGGTCAACAGCTTTAAGGGTGCTTAGGAAATGTCACATCCCTTAACATTACCATAGATCCAGGGTGGAAAAAACAGTGGCTGCATCTGAAATCGCATACTTCCCTACTAGTAAAGGCTGATTTATACTTCTGCGTCGAGTGTACGCCGTAGCTAGGGCGTAGGCTGTGTGTACCATGCGTAGCCTACAACGTAGCCTGATGTGCACCTCTTCAAAAATGTAACAACGCGTCAATTCTTCGCGGACCGCAAACGCTGTGATTGGTCTGCTAGAACCCCTCTCTCAGGTCAAAAAACTGGCACGGAACACTCGGAGAAGAGCGAGCGTTTTCAACTTCCATAGGAATAAATGGAAGTTGAAAACTTCCATAGTTTCAGGGGACACATGCAGTCATACTGCAACAAAAGTCATTAACTATTTGCCGATTATCTGCCGCTTCTATTTGTAAGCTTCTCTGACAACGTACATGAGAAGCTGCTTCTTCGGCTTTTGTCTTGATACGCAACATGACCGCGGACACTGCCTACTAGTGGTCTCTGCATGCACGTCGACGCAGACAATGACGCAGAAGTATAAATGAAAACAGGCGCATAGCCTACGGCGCAGAGGCTCCGGCGTAGGTCCGATGCAGAAGTATAAATCAGCCTTAAGTGAAAAATAGTATGTGACAAAAGAAATTCTCAGTACTCATAAAAGAGTAGGCAAAAAGTACATGGATGTCATGTACTGCACCAAGACACAAAGGTTGAGGATCCAAGCGCAGTATTTATTTGAAGGGTAATCCACAATCATAGTCCACAAAACATCCAAAGGTCAAAACACAGGCAAACAGTCCAAATAATAACAGAGTCCAGGGCAGAGGCAGAACAGAGAAATCCAGGGGAACAGGCAAAGAATCCAAAAAACCAAGAGACCAGAAACCAGGGAGAATGCTCGGAAATGCAGCACAGACACATACAAGACAATGAATGGCAGAGTGAACATGGTTTATATAGGCTGGGACTAACAAGTAACTTGAGTTACGTAATCAGATTACTTTTCCAAGTAACTAATAAAGTAACCCATTACTTTTAAATTTACAACAAAATATCTGAGTTACTTTTTCAAATAAGTAAAGCAAGTTACTTTGTTTTCCCATGTACTGACTGACAGCTCTCCTGTCCTCATGTTGAAATAAATGATGAGTAAGTGCAGAGGTGTTGTGTGTGCTGTGTAAACTATTGTAGTTTTAGACTAAAAGTGAGCATTGACTTATCTCACTTGCACAAAAACAGAGTCATTATTCCTCAAAATGAATAAAAACAGTGACATGCAAACCCAGAATACTGCACAAACCTGCAATAATTAAATATATTTAATTAAACAAATATACTTTAGATATTTAATCTCACTTTATTAAACCAATCCTTTAGTACTGACCTTCAATGATCCAATTCAACCATACTAATAAGCAAAAGTGACTTTAGAAAAACATCACATTTGTGAAAAGCCTGAAGCTTATTCTTTTCACTTTTGGTGTGAAAGGGCCTTTACATTTGCCAAAAATAGACCCTTTTTTGTTGTTATTTAAAAACAAACAAGCAAGCCCAGCCCAGGTGAGAAAAAGTAACGCAAGAGTAATGTAATGCATTACTTTCCACAAAAAAGTAATGCAATTAGTTACTTTTTTAGGGAGTAACACAATATTGGAATGCATTACGTTTACAAGTAACTATGCCCTGGTGACAACACACTACTAACACAACTCAGCCAGCAACCCCCATTGTGATGTGTTTATGTTCCTGGGAGAAGACTCAACACTACAACCCATTTTTCATTCTCAAACAGCAACATTACACACAAAAGAAAGTTGAAAATGTAAATAACAATGATAATAATAAATAAAACAAAAACATTATAGGTCCTCTTCACCCCTAAAACACGATGAAAGGAATGTGTAAAGCATTTGTGAAAATCAATACGGAAAATTCCTTTATATTAAAGGAACACTCCACTTTTTTTGAAAATAGGCTCATTTTCCAACTCCCCTAGAGTTAAACAGTTGAGTTTTACCGTTTTCGAATCCATTCAGCCGATCTCCGGGTCTGGCGGTACCACTTTTAGCATAGCTTAGCATAGTTCATTGAATCTGATTAGACCGTTAGCATCTCTCTCAAAAATGGCCAAAGAGTTTCGATATTTTTCCTATTTACAACTTGACTCTTCTGTAGTTACATCGTGTACTAAGACCGACAGAAAATGAAAAGCTGCGATTTTCTAGGCCGATATGGCTAGGAACTATACTCTCATTCCGGTGTAATAATCAAGGAACTTTGCTGCTGTACCATGGGTGCAGCAGGCGCAATGATATTACGCAGCCTAGAAAATCGCAACTTTTCATTTTCCGTCGGTCTTAGTACACAATGTAACTACAGAAGAGTCAAGTTTTAAATATGAAAAATATCGAAACTCTTTGGTCATTTTTGAGCGAGATGATAACGGTCTAATCAGATTCAATGAACTATGCTAAGCTATGCTAAAAGTGGTACCGCCAGACCCGGAGATCGGCTGAATGGATTTGAAAACGGTAAAACTCAACTGTTTAACTAGGGGAGTTGGAAAATGAGCCTATTTTCAAAAAAAGTGGAGTGTTACTTTAACAATACCCTACATTGGGCCCTATTTTCTATGGACATTTCTTAGAGTCTAAAAAAAATGCAAGACTTTTAGAAGATCATCTGCTATGGGAAAACAATCAAAAAAGGATTCAGCAACCTAAGAACAAGCTATAAAGTACTTTGCCAAGACTGGTGTACATTACCAAAGTCCCTTTAAGACAAGTCATTTCACTCGGCGGATATCTTAGAAACGCCTCTCGGGCATCCAAGTGCAGCTCCTATCTCTGAATGGGGAAACTCCAAAGCTGTTCGCCAAGCTTACGATTAAATTTCATATTTGAAATCACCAATGAAATCTGACAACAACTGTCTCATAAATTTTGTTTCTTAACACTCAAATCATGACAAAAAAAAAAAAAAAAAAAAACATTTTTCAGGCTAGATTAAGCCAATGCGCATGCGTAGTCCTAAGTGCGCGTCTGACTGTTTCTATAGGAACCGCAGCTTCTAACGGCCACTGCAGTGATGCGATGATTTTACCAATCGGTGATTGGCTCTTATTTGCGCGTTACCTGAAAGACATTACCTGAAAGACATATCTCTAGGAGGAGTTTGAGTCAGAAAAAGGTAAGGTTTTTTTCTTTCAAAATCATCCGAGTTTGCACAGTAACAATTTGCTGGTTTTGTCAAGTCAACATATTTACCTGGAGTGTCAGTTGCTCTGGGTTCAGAGATCAGAACTGATCAAACAGTGATTATACAGTATAGTACTGTTTAGATGAAGAATGACTCACTCCGGTCAAGCCATAGCTCATCCGTTATGATCGCACCACGTCTGTAGGGTCTTAAAGTAATGAAGAAGGCAAGTAAGAGTCCATAAAGCAAAATTCATGTTCTGAGTCATGCCAAAAAGAAATTACAACAGAGCCTAACCATCATAACAAAGCAGAATTATGAACTCACGGTCTCTAGATAGAATTGACACAGCTCATAATGTGAGAGGAACTTATGTAGGTGTGCAGCGAACCGCTCTGCATGTGCTCCAGTGAAATCACAAAATGAAATGAAACCAAATGTACGGGATAATCAAATATTTATTTTAATGATGACACAGGGCTTTGTCAGGGAATTGCTACAATATATGTGCAAACATCTTCACATTTTCTTCACATTCCCCTGTACAGTTCAATAATTCAGGCATCAATATAAGACAAACAGCCACAGTCCCACCTGCGCCCTGATTTTTATTCAACGCAGATACATTGTCTGATGCAAATATTGACCTTTGGGTGCTCCCTAAGGCATGTATTTTGCAGTGTATGATATTGCAAAGCATCAATATGCAAATCAATATCAGGCCAGCAATATGTTTTCATGGTTGAGAGCTCCTGTTGGCTAAACAATTACAATTATCAAAGAGCATTCTATGACTGTGGCCATTTTGTAAGGTCAGTTTCTCCAGGCTTCGGTGATTTGAATTCTTTTGGGTATATATTATGTTGAGTGATGGATGTACAAACACACTCTCTCTCTTTCTTCACCAATTTGATTGTCTCTCTGAAATTAGTAATATGTGTATTCATATTAAGTGGAAAAGCAAAACAAGAGAAGGGAGCATTTGTTTGTTTGACATTTAGTCAAGCATCTTGAGTGGGACGTTGACATACAAATAATGGGGTTGTGTTGTTCTGGTTCCTCCGTAATGTGTATCATTCATAAATTGCTAGTCATTTAATATTTTTGAAAAGATCACTTTGCAGAAATACTCTGGAGGAATTCCAAAAGTGTATTATGAAATTGGTTTGGCATTTCAAATCGTGTGGATGCGTCAAGGAGCAGTAATTCCAATCTATTCTGGTTCATCATGCACACAAGTGTGTCAAACATGTATTTAATATACTTGGGTGGTTGAACAAGGAATACATTTTTTTGTGCCAGGCCATGCTGCACATACTAATGACTTTTGCTATTTTGGCTATGTTGTAGAGATTGTAATAAGGTCACAGCTAATTGGTTGGGGGCAACCTTATTAGCCTATGAAATGTGCGAAAAATTAATAATAACTCAATATAAATGTGGAGTGACAGTAATTACTTGTCAAATATTATGATATTATAATTGAGAACTTATTCTAGCAGAGAGAGATTTATTTGTTATTAACTTTTAAATTAAATTAACTAAGATGGATGTATACTGCACTTTTTTTCATGTGACCATATATATTTAGAAATGGACTGTTTTATACAGTCACCGTTGATTTAAAGAAAAGTGTGGGTTTTATGTCAAATCAAATTCTTCCAAGTCTAAAACTATTATTCATGAACCTTTATGGTTATAATGAGAAATAATAATAGCCTTTTTATCCACCAAAATGTAGAGAATTAATTCCCAAGATTAACATATTTTCAATGCTACACTTTTTTTTCTTCTTGTTTTAGAAAATGCATATTGTCATAGTTTTGGACCTTTGTCTTTTATTTTGAAGTCTATTCAGTTCCTGTTTTAGTGTATTTGTAGTCTAGTTGTAGTTTTTCTGTTGATTACACTGTGATTTTTGTGTGTCTTGTTTGCTCATTTGTGTCTGACTATATATATCCGGTAACACTTTATTTTAGGATCTTTTAGGTGCTTATTAGCATTCATATTACTAGAAGAATATTGGCTATTTATTAGTACTTATTAAGCACATATTAATGCCTTATTCTGCATGACCTTATTCAACTTTCTTAATCCTACTCAATACCTAAACTTAACAACTACCTTACTAAATCCAGCGTTAGCATCAGTTCTGGCAGGTCACGTCAGTCAAGCTCGCATCAGCTGACTCACAGGTGACTTACATCTACCTATAGGAATACGACGCCGATCACAGCATTCATATATAAGTTCCTCAGTATTATCAGCAACTATTGCATTTCTCAAGAGCTAATTACCCTCCTCCATCCCCAGCTCCTCCTCTCATCAGTCAGGATTAGGCCTTATGATTCCCCTGAATCAGACTAATTCTTGAAATATGTGTACATGTTAAATTATTGACATTAATTATATCTGCATATGTTGGTTCTGTTCTGTTTACCCTAGGGGGGGTTATTGCTGCTCTCCCTGCTCTTATCCATGCTAGGCTGCATGGATGCACAGGGAGTTCTTGCCCAGAACAGAGCCATACCGCCAATACAAACTCTGTGCAATTATCAATCATATTTGACGATCGTGGTCCTGACAGAACTATTAATAAGCAGCAAATTAGGAGTTAATTGAGGGAAAAGTTGTAGTTAATAGTTTATATGTGTTCCCTATACTAAATGTTATCATATATCCCTGTTTCTTATGTTCTTTGGTTGGTTGTTATGTAATAGGGAGCTTGACTCAGAAAATGAGGAAAGGATCTAAGTGTAGGGGATTTATTAATATACACTAATAATAACAACAAAATATGCAAACAAAATATAGAGAGGGCTAATTGGCTAACAAGACAATGAGAACAATGAGACAAATCAATGGGAAAACTACAAACTGGCTGCAGAAGGGCACAGGAAGTAATGCAAAAGTCCTAACGAGACATGAGGAACATGCAACACATGTAAAGTAAAATTTCGTTCATGTATCTCTCAATAATTCAGCTAATACAACTTGAAATTACAAACTTTACCCTTAACGTGGGGACAACATGTTCTCACTCCCAACTTGTCATACATGGATGCTTGGTCAAGACCCATTGGCATCACTTTTTGATGCACAAGGATACCCCTTTAGCATCATTTTTCGATGTGCCAGGTACTCCATTGCTTTCAGTTGTTTATGCTTCAAATCAAGACACATTTAATTCTTTGCATTTGTAAAAGTAGAAATGAGAGTTCAGATGCAAAAGCCACTAAACGCCACTGTCAAAAAATGAAATAACGATATTGAACGCATGCTCTCCGCACATAGTAGCCTAAATGTTTATGAAATCCGCTAAATCCCAGCCTCAGCCCATTCAGAAATATCAGTTCTTTGGCAGAAACAGCTAAACCCCACTTTTCACTTTATCAGCAAAAGCCTCTAAGTCCACAGAACCAATCAGGAGACGCAAATCGAATCCCCACTCCTACCCTAAACCTACCCACTTCTCAAAAATATAAAACACGTAACAGGCAAATAAAAGTCTAGTCACTGATCAATCAATCAATCAATCAATCAATTAGAGAGTCAGTGAGTCAATAAATAAATAAAATAAAATAAAGTATAAAAAGTATAAAATTATTACAGTCTTTAAAATTTGAATTTAAAAAGAATAATGAAATATAATATATATGGAATAGTATTAAATCACTATAATTATTATAATTCTATATAATATAAGCTACGTTGCATTTCTCAATGATAGGCACAGCTTACCCCACTCCCTTCCTTATAATAAAGTAAAAGTGGTAGAGGATCTGGCAACCTTTCATTTAATATCCTAGACCAGCTGGTAAATGGCACTTTCAGGGTGAGGACCAAATGTTTCCTTCATATGCTCCTTTGGTGGGAATTGGACATGGTGATTGGGTTTTGATTTAACAATGCCATCACTGCACTGAACAGTAATTTCATAAAGCAAGATGTGTAACTGGGCAGTCATTGCAAAGCACTAGAAATCTGATAAGACTAATAAATTAATCTGACAAGTCAGGTCACACAAAATTAGAATTATGAATTTCAATTATATCATCAAACTCACATCAGGATCAGAACATTGTACGTTTTAAATGAACTCAAAAATGGATTAACAGAGAACGTTATTATGTTATTACCCACAAGCCTATGAACTTATCCTGAAGCGCACCGCAAGGAACATAATAATAAAAAAGCTTCATGTCAAAAAAAAGTTCTGATGTTTCATTTCTGTTGAGTGCAGTTAATTTCCAGATGCAAGCCGTATCAGCCCGGCTTCTAGGCATACAGACTCAACGGGCCGTTTCAGCGCCAGCTGGCAAGAGATATCATTGGAGTGACAGGTGCTCTGACAGTGGGGCCATTCTCTCCTTATTCCTCTATATCCAAAGCTATCTTTTCACAGCCTTATTTCACAAAGGATATGATAGATTGAGTAGGATAAGAGTGTCTGTGGAAGGTGGAATGAAAAACACAAGATCTGAAGAACCAGCCATGCTCTACTGTATTCTCTCATTTTAAACCACAACCCATTTTTAAATCATATATATACCAGAATATACATTTATTTCATATAAAGTATACCAAACACTACAGCATAAATAATGGGTTTGCAATATAGGTTCATTGGAAAAATGCATGTTTCCTTGCACAGTATAAGTTACCATATATATATTCCCTCTTGTATCACATAACCATCTCCATACGTGTGGCTGTTTTTTTTGACATAGTAAACTTGCTCTGTAGCTCACTGCACATGTGATGCGGACTTAGGTATGAGTCCAGTGAAACACAAGTCACGATAAAAGAGCTCAAAGTCTTGTAGAATCAAGCTAAAATGGCATGGTTGCTTCAGAGAATGCATTTTATGTCACATTTTGTATTTATTTTTTATTTATTTATTTATTTATTTATTTTAACACAATCAGTTAGTTTTAGGGTTTAGTGCAGGTGATACATTATTTTTATACATGATAACCTTTTAGACCATTAACCTGAAAGTGCCGTTTACCAGCTAGATATTTAAGGAAAGGTAGCCAGATCCTCTACCACTTTTACTTTATTATAAGGAGGGGAGTGGGGCAAGCTGTACCAATATGTCCTATCGTCAAGGAGAAATGCACTCAGCTGACTTTTTATTGGAGGAATTAAATAATGGTGCCAATACTAGTAAATTTACAGCTGCAAACCTTACTAAATCCTGTTGCATTATTTTTTTAAATACTCTCATCCCATAAATGTTGCATCTGAAAGGGAAACTCCAACAAATGTATGTGCAGTAAGGTCAGCCGCAAAAATAACTGTATCCACGCCTTTTAATCGCTAACTGTCTTCAGTAAATCCTGACAGTAGTTTTTTAACAGCTAGCACAAGCTGTTAGAAAATCTGGCCCATAGAGGGGTGTTAAAGATACAGTATAGCAAAAACAGCCATGCAGTTTTATTTTTATTCTAATAGTCAGAGAGATGGGGAATATGGTCATTTAAAACTGTTTTTGCTGCAAGAAACGTTGACTAACATTAAGTGGACATCAGGGGAAAATAAAATGCTCCAAAATTGTAAAAGATAAGGCCTTAATGGGCTAGTTAAAGTGCCTGTTATACTGTATTATATTTTATAAGATGATGAGTAGTAGCTATGAGTGGACTGAAATAAAATTCCCTAGACTGAAAGGGAAACTGAAACGTATAATTATTAACTTATTGGTTGAATACAGATTCAAAGTCACATTATTTTATCTCTGTAATTACATTTTTTTTTTTTTTAAACACATTTTCAAAATACCTCACATATCTTGCAAAATGAAGCACTGCATTCAAAATATCACAAACACATCTCATAAGCAAACATTTGTTTTATGTTGCAAACACCTTTGATTATAATATTCTATTTTTGGATATATCATACACAGTTATTCAAATTCTAAAGCTCTTCTTTCATGAGCTCTTATGTACATTTCTGTAAAGTAATTGGCAGAGAGATGTTCAAAAATTCAAGGTAAACATGAAAGCAAGATGGAAACCAAACTTTTTTTTTTTTTTTTACTGTAAGCATTTGTGATTGTGAATATAGTATTACACAGCATGAAAGAAAATAAATACATCAACCATGTGTAGTTGGACAGAAAGTATGTTTCTTCCTGATTTGTGTGTTACATAGAGAATTGTGTGTTATGTTTTGCAAAAAGTGCTTTATGAAATTGAAAACTGAGTCCTAGTGTATGGTTTTGCAGATTTGGCGTGTGGTTCTGGTGTTTGAGTGTCAGGTTTCAGAAATTGTGTGACAAGTAAGGATTTTATGTATAAGCAGTTGAACTGTAAAAGCATTAATAAATTGGGATTCATTTAGAACAAGGGATCTTTCGTGAACAAAATGAAGATGACCAAAGTGTTTGCCACAGTTAAATTGTACATCTCAGTTAAACAGATCTCAAGGGCAGCAGCATTTTAAGAGTTTGCATAATTTGGTTGCCCTGCATGCCAAGAATTACCGCCTCTGCAGAACCTAAAAATCACCCTGGAGGTGTATTTTACCTATTAATTTCATGATGTTACATGAGTGGTTCGAAATGCAAATTTGATACGCTGACAGCAGCATCGCTCA
The DNA here is from genome assembly GCF_019924925.1 of Ctenopharyngodon idella. Taxonomy (NCBI): domain Eukaryota; kingdom Metazoa; phylum Chordata; class Actinopteri; order Cypriniformes; family Xenocyprididae; genus Ctenopharyngodon; species Ctenopharyngodon idella. The sequence continues at coordinate 27,208,430 of NC_067233.1, read as the reverse complement.
TAGATGTGAATCTCAGAGTCGGCTAATTCACTTGTCCTTGAGGACCTTATGTAGCATACTGCAACTTGTGAACAATGTGCTTTGTGATGTTTTAATTCAAAAGATAATTGGAACTGAAATAGGAACATAGTAAAAGAATCCTGTCATAAAACCCTTCAGTCATCAGTGGAGCTTGCATGACTATTCGTTTTTACTAGCCGATTAGTCATCCAAAAAATAACCAACTAGTCAGTGTTCACCTTATGTAACGAACGTGCCATGCAGCAGAAGTGATGATGCCAGTGAGAAACAAAAGCTTGCAAATCTGCATTGATGCTGCTTGTTGGATGCAGACTTGTCCTTCTCACTTATATTTTCATTCAGCCTCTGGATGACATCTGATTTGCTTTAGGGGTCTCATACATCACAGCTGGCATGAATGTGAACATCCCAAACAATGTTGTGTGGAGGTAAAGTGCTTAATTTCCACTTTATTTGTTTATTGTCATAATTCATTTACGTTTACGGACTTTGCTTTTATCCAAAGCAGTGCATTCAAGCTACTGTATACTTTTTATCAGTAATATACAGCATTGTGCACAGCATTGTACTATAAACATTGCTGGCTCTTATCATAAATTGCTTGTGCTGTGCTTTATTTGTTAGTCGCTTTGGATAAAAGCGCTACTAAATGGCTACATGTAAATGTAAATCAGTATGTGCTTTCTCTGGGAGTCAAAGCCGTGACATTGTTGTTGTTAGTGCCATGCTCTCAGTTGGCATGCAGGAACATATTTCCAACTTTGTGGCCTTTGCAGATTTAACATATAAAAAGACACAAGTTCCATTTGTCTTGGAAAGTGGGAAACCCCATAGTCCGCAGTAGGAACTTTAAATTTGAACAGCACATCAACCTTAGTGAAACAATAATAAAATTCTGTACTTCTGTACTTCTGTATATCTGTGTCTCAGTAAACTCAGTGTTGCAAACAGTACTATCCAACCGGCATTATCTGTGCAAAATATCACTTTTTTATGTGTTTGTATTCCAAAAAGGCAAACGCAACATAGGTTTGTCTGAATGCGTCCATCTTAGTTTTTCATTCCCAGCTATGACATCCCTCTTCTTGGGTAATGCTGCAATAGTCTTGCTGACCACTTATGGATCAAACATAGCTCATGTCCATTATTTAATTAGTCGGTGTAACCCCTAGCCATCAGGAGCAAGCAGAATCTGCAGACGTTTCTTAGGGCTGTTGATTTAACGCGTTAATTGAATTAATTAGTAATGGAAAAATAATGTGTTAATATGAAAAATATTACCTATAAAGCCAGAGCAGAACTGTTGTATGGCTCATTCAAGAGACAGTTTTAATTTCTTATTTAGTGTATCATTTCTTTAATAATAATAATAATATTTCATATTTTGGGGATAGCTTGCCCAAAAAAATGAAAATTCTGCTTATTTACATTTACTCATGTTGTTTCAAACCTGCATGACTTTCTTTCTTTTGCGGAACATAAAAGAAAATATTTTGAAGAATGTTGATAACCAAACTGCTTTGGTCTGTAAATCTAAATACCTAGTCAGATGCATTTTCTAAAAAAAAAAAAAAAAAAAAAAAAAAAATAATAATAATAATAATAATAATAATAATAATAATAATAATCCTGGCCATTGTATCCTATGTCACGATTCTTATTTTGAAATTCTGTCTGTTTCCCTTAGTATCCCTGCTCTGTTTAGTTTATGTTTCCTTCATTTCTGATTATGTCCGCATTTGAACCTATGGTTACCTATAATTATCAGCTGTGTCTTATATAGTTCCTTGTTGATCCCTGCATATATTCTCCCTGTTCAGTTTTGTCCTCTGTCAGTTATTGTCTTATGTAATGTATTGTGTTACTCCCATGTCATCATTGAAGTCTGTTTAGAGAACGTTACAGCCTAAACATTTGTGTAATACATTTTATGTTGAATCAAATAAAATATTTCTTTTTAAAGCTAAGTTTTGTAATGTCTATTATGCTTTTCTCATTTAACACAATAATGACTTTACATGTCTTTTGGGGGTAATTTCCAAACCTATAACTCTGTTATATGTTCCCCATGTCTTGTTTGGACTTTTTTGTTATTTCCTGTTCCTGTGTTAAGTTTGGAAGTCCTTTGTATTTCTTTTGTTGATTGGTTCCTCCTGTTCATTAGTCTTGATTGTTCCCAGGTGTGTCTTGTTCTATTGTTAGTATCCTTGAGTATTTAAACCCCAGTGTTTCCAGTGTTCTTTGTCAGGTCTTGTCCTTACATTGATGTATTTTGGTGTGCTCAGTTCTGTTTCCCTGGTTTTCTGGTTCCCAGGTTTTGTTATTATATTGATTTAAACTTCTGCGTTTAGATCCTACTCTCCCACGAGTTTCACCCAGCACTTCAAATGTTTTTTGTAAACATTTTAATGAACACTTAATTTGAATGCAATCAATGTTCAATAAAGGTTGGTTTAAAGCACTTAGTGTCATTTGCTTCATTTTCTGAAGAAGTGAGAACTGTTTACTCCTAATAATAACCATTAACAACTCCTTTACTACTGGTTTAAAATAACCTACATCAATCATATGGTTAATAAGTATAAAGAAGTATAATAAATATAACAAAGCATAACAACTGTATTTTTATTAGCTAATTAAACAATAATAATTTTGTTAATTGCAGCGACAATAAATGAAGAACTCACTATTTGTATATAGCCTATTAATATACAGTAATAAGACTACAATATAAACAATGAATTAACAGCAGTAGTTTGCAAATGGTTTGTAAGTACTTAATTACTGTATGCTTATTCATCATTTTAAATTATAATAATATTTCAAAATATTTCTGTTTTTAATATATTTTTAATCAAATAATTGAAGACCTGGTGAGCATAAGAGACTTTATACCACCTCCAAACTATTTCATTTAAAGATTTAACACTTTGTGAATAAAATGAATTCTGTCATTTTGAGTGCATTTTGTTCACGAAATGAAGTATATTCAGCCTTATGTGCAATAAAAGGAACTTCCAGGAGTTTTAGGCTTAGAATTTTGTGCATGAAATGAAGTGCTGACTTTCCTTTTTTGTTGATGAAATGCGACTAGCTTTTGTACAGTATGTATGTGCACAAAATACATAAGTGGCATAAGCATAAGTGTATTTTGCCATAAAATACTGCATTTCGAGTCATACTGTAATTCATTCAGTCCGGTTACTCAGTGCCCAAAAACATCAAACTTTGTGAATGATGTGCAATCTAATTCTGCAGAAATCTACAGAGCTTTCTGTAGGCACAGATTCAAACTATGAAACACCTGGAAAATTCCCAATTCACAAATTCAAAGCCTCTCCTGTACAGCACAGGCACGTGTGAAGGCTGAAAAGAGACGGATATCACTCACTCGCTGTCTTCATGAAAGCATTACACAAGAATCCGCATCCCTCTGGAAACCACAAAGGTATTTAGCTAGAAACGCTCTCAGTCTCTCCACACTACAATCTACCACCATCTCTGCGATATCAAACACCTTCCAACCTCTCTGCTCTGTCTCTCATCACCGATGTGGTAACTCTATCTCCCTCCAGTGCCACTCACAGGACCCGGCTGGTGCGGAACTGCAGATTTTAACCACTCTCTTCCCGGAAAATGTTTATTTAGCTCTGTCTCCCGAGAGCCGCTTCCTCTCTCAGAGCTCAGCCTATGATCAATGACCCATCATATCCCCGTGGCAGTCCTCCTCAACCTTACGCATTATATCTCCTCTTTCTCTTCCCCTCTCTCTCTTTTTGTTCCTTGCTCATTTGCTTTCGCCTGGCTGAAAGTCATTATATGCCCAAGATGAAAAAGTCGCTGTCTCCTCTCCACAAAAGCCTGGGGTTCACAGACTAGCGATGGAATACACTTGTAATTTTCCACAAAATGGCCTTTGAAGCTTCAGTGCGTGCTGTAGTGCTTTAGGTTTGTCCACTAATAATTCTAGAAGTAACACATTGTTTTTTAGACCCTGATAGAAGAGGAATAAGTCAACAAATCAAATCAAAATTGACCCTATTTACTTTCTAAAAGGGGACATTGAATGCAAAATTCAACTATACATGGTGTTTGCATATAAATGTATCTTAGCAGTGTGTGGACACAATCACCCTACAATGATAAAAATCCATTCACTTCTTCACTCCAAAAAACCTAAACAGTCTCAATTATCAAGCTGTTTTGATTTTCTGAGCAGTATGACATCACACTTCTCAGGCCCCGTTCAGGTGTTTTGTTGCTGGATGTAAGAGCGAACATAACAGTCTTCAGACATCAGAGTCAATAAAGACACAGTGAATTCATTTTATTTTTGAAGGGAATGCGCCACCAAATTCCTAAATTAATTTATGTCTGTGCGAATCATTTTACACCAGAATGCTTTGTGAACGAGGGTCAATACAAAGGGACAATACAAAACAAAGGTTTTGCTAAAAAGTTGTTACTCAAGGATGGATCAGTACCAACTGTTCGTGATCCAATTTACAGTCTCCAGAGCAATACTGGTTACGGCAGTACTGAAAGGGAGAGAACGCACTTTATTACAGTTCATCAGTTGTTTTACGGATAAAAAAGTTTACCAATTTATTAAGCACCCCCCGAAAAGGAATAAGGTCTGTATATATTTGTTTACTGTAACGCATTTAGTTGATCATGGAAGAAGGAGGCGGGAGCAGGTGAACATTCACCAACTTTAAGATATAAAATGAACAAATACAAAATGAAAGTAAAATGGCGGCCATCCCTCATCGACAACTGCCACACACACATAACATAATAAAACATAACACAAAGTCCAGGCCTGGTCCTCTCTCGTCTTTCACTGTCGTCGCTCCTCCCTTTATGTTTCCGGAGCTCCTCCGTGAGAGATACGAGACCGGTGCCGTTCTCTCACGGCTCTCGCCCCACCCTGCTTGTCATTTACATTTACTCTTAGTTGTAATGAGTGTTTTTTTTTTTTTTTTTTTGTGTGTGTGTGTGTAATTCGCTGTGTGTTGATGATAATGCAAGGGGGAAAGAGAGTTTATGGATAAGACTTTAATATGCACTTCTTGTACTGTGTTTTATTAAGCTCTTACGGTGATTTGCTGGAGTGAAAACGGACGCTTCATCTTTTGTGTGATGTACAATAAACTTCCTAAAACTTACCAGTAAAGTTTTGGCCATCATTCGGACGGATCCTCTACAATACGCTTGCATTAATAGTGGATAAGAGCAAGATGACAACATGCTTCTGGGAGGGAATTAAACCAAATCATTCTGATGACAGACTTTGGATCAGGTATTTCAGAATGACCAAACCAACATTTGAGATGCTGTGCAATGAAACTGATCTGCTGGTTAGTCCAGTTATCCAATCACATCCTCTGTTGAGGCAAATGCATCCGAGATGTACAAGTAAGTAGTGGGATATTTTGCTAATAAAATTATTGCGCCAGAAGAATAGTGAGAGAAATGAATTACATATAGTCTCTTGGTATCATCTCAAACAGCTTTTATTATGTTTTACGCATGCACAACAAGATGAATTAAGCGTTTGGAAAATGCAACCCTGTTGAAAAAAACCAACATATGCTGGTAAGGTAGGTTTTGAAGCTGGTATGCTGGATTGAGCTGGTTTATGCTGGTCCTATGCTGGTCCTGTTTAGGACCAGCTTAGGACCAGCTTAGGACCAGCATAGGACCAGCATTGGACCAGCTTAGGACCAGCATAGGACCAGCATATGACCAGCATGGACCAGCTCAAACCAGCATACCAGCTTCAAAACCTACCTTAACCAGCATATGCTTTTTTTCTTTTTTTAACAGGGAAGTGTATATGAAGAGTGTTTTGAAACTAAAACACTGTTTTCAGATGTATCCAGATTAATGTAGATGTAGCCTTACATTCAAACCTGGCTCCATTTTTGGTATGTACCAAACTGTTTTCACCATCCAATCAATTCCAGATGGATAAATTCATGTTGGTTTCACATATCTTTTTCAAATTGTGGTAAAGCCACAAACAAACAAACAAACAAAAAAAAAAAAAACAAAAAAAAAACACGAGTACTCGAGATCATGTTGTCCTGTTTCACTGAAATGTGACACTTTATGGATGGGTTGCAAAACAGGATGCAAAATGACAGTTCACATTCACTGAAAAGGTATGAAAACTGACAGTTAATTAAAACCGTGCTCTAAGCATAAAAATCCTGCATAACGTAATCTACATATAAATACACATATTGAAGATAATACATATTCCTCCTTTGGCACATGCAGTACGCCCCACACCTGAATACTCAGATGTAAGCAGTGCTAATGAGGTCACAGGGGGCGGGACCTCCCTTCCTGTGCAGTTCAGATGTGTAGAGAATGAGCTAGTATCTTATATCTGGCACAAAAGACCTTCCTCATCCATCATCATCTGTTCACTGGCCTCCGAAGAGATGCTTTAATGGGAAAGGATAATGGGTTTTACACATAAGCCAACATGAAAGATTTGCAAACCAAAATTTTCAATTCTATATTAATGTTATGCATTTCCGAGTCAAACAGAATATTCAAAAAGAAACGAGTTAAGAGGAAACTGGGATTTACAAGCTTGGAAATAGTTATGGACACATTTATAGTGAATATACATCTTTGTAATTACACTCAGCTCTAAACTATTTCATCGGCTGGAAATTAATTGCTCAGTCAAATGAAAGTAATGATGAAAGACTTGAAAATCATGGAGAAATCATGGTCAAAAGATGTGGGAACCCTGCAGAACGGAGCCAAGTGGTTGGAGGTCAGGGGTGGCAACAGCCGAAAATGAAAGTGGTTTCAGAGGTGTAACAAGTTATAGCATTTTGATGAAATGTTACGAAGACATTTATGGATTGCATTTAGCAGACGTCTTTACCCAAAGTGATTTATAGCAGAAAAAACAAGTATATTTTTTCTTCCTTAGTATAATGTGCACAAATGAATCATACACAGTAAGACCATTAACGTGTACAAGAAATTTAATAGATTTAAATGTGGTGTTGATCTTATGTCAATCACTCAGACACTGTTGTAAATCTCACTATATCTACCATATTAGAAAATGTCTTTTTCCATAATTAATCTTAATCACTCTTAACGTAGCCATCTAGGAAGATTAATGTTTTTTTTTTTTTTTTATTGCTATAAATTGGGATCTTTTCCCCCCACTTGGGTTACCAAATCTACAACCTGAATCATGTTCTTTGACATCACATCACATGATAAGTTAAGACGTCATTGTACCATTTCACCCATTAATGCCTAGTTTCAGCAATAAAACAAAATATTTTAATGTAGCTTTTAAATGAGGTGAAATTTCACATAGCCCTTGTCATCTTTGATTTAGAATAATTGCCTATTATACTAATTGGCCTCTTATTGTAATGTTGGATATGCCTTTACTTAAAGGTCACTGTAATTGCTTAAATTAGCATGGATCATTATTCACATGATGAGAACTGCCATATATCTTGCTTGCCAAGACCATCACCCATATTTGAGATAGAAACACTATAGAGGGATGTTGATAAGAAACAGAAAGCGGTACACTGAGCAATAATCCTCATATAACTTTAAATGGAATGCTTCGGTTTCATTACAAGTTAAGCTCTATTGACAATGTGTTGATTAACACAGAAAACAACTTCAACCCTCAGTTTGTAAAACTACAAACAAATATTACCTTTACAGTAATGCACTTACAGTGGAAGTCTATGGGGCGAGACATTGCACTAGAATAAACATAAAAAAAAAAAAAATGGCATTAGTTTCGAAAGCACTTTTATATGTCAAAGAACTGACGCATAATATGTCAAAGAAAAAAAGGCTTTCCGAAATTGCCCCTATACCCTTAAATAGGGCACTATTGGAGGGGACAGCCATTTGTAGTGATGTTTGAAACCAGTGGACAAAGTTTAAGATAAATCTTTTCATTACTACTGGAGCTGCCAGTTTGATAAGAATTCGCTCACTTGTTGTCATTCACTCCTTCATGTGAACTATATTAGTGGAGTAATGTAGTGAATAGTGAATGAGGGTATAGGGGCGATTTCGAACACAGCCAAAGGCAAACAGAAACTAAATCATAGGAAATAAAATCTAGAAACAACAAGACAACAGAATATTAAAATAAGAGTCCTAGAACATTAAACACAGGAGAATCATGAAAACTAGCTTGTCCCTACCAAGATACAGCTTAATTTAGGCTAAATTTGCAACCCTGTTCCTCCAAACCTGTTACCCAAAATGTTTGTTTATTGCTAGAAAATGTATTTTGGCATGTCCTTAAAGGGATAGTTCACCCAAAAATGAAAATTCTGTCATTTATTACTCACCCTTATGCCGTTCCACACCCGTAAGACCTTCGTTAATCTTCGGAACACAAATTAAGATATTTTTGTTGAAATCCGATGGCTCCGTGAGGCCTCCATAGCCAGCAATGATATTTCCTCTCTCAAGATCCATTAATGTACTAAAACATATTTAAATCAGTTCATATGAGTACAGTGGTTCAATATTAATATTATAAAGCGACGAGAATATTTTTGGTGCGGCAAAAAACAAAACAAAATTACGACTTATATAGTGATGGCCGATTTCAAAACACTGCTTCAGGAAGCTTCGGAGCGTTATGAATCAGTGTGTTGAATCAACGGTACAGAGGGCCAAAGTCACGCGATTTCAGCAGTTTGGCGGTTTGACACGCGATCCGAATCATGATTCGATACACTGATTCATAATGCTCCGAAGCTTCCTGAAGCAGTGTTTTGAAATCGGCCATCACTATATAAGTCCTTATTTTGTTTTTTTGGCGCACCAAAAATATTCTTGTCGCTTTATAATATTATTATTGAACCACTGTACTCACATGAACTGATTTAAATATGTTTTTAGTACATTAATGGATCTTGAGAGAGGAAATGTCATTGCTGGCTATGGAGGCCTCACTGAGCCAAAAATATCTTAATTTGTGTTCCGAAGATTAACGAAGGTCTTACGGGTGTGGAACGGCATGAGTGTGAGTAATAAATGACATTTATTTATTTTTTTTTGGGTGAACTAACCCTTTAATGTTAATAAGGTTGATAAAATGGCAAACCTCAAAGAAAATTAAATAAAACAGCTCATATAATATTTAGTTTGACCTCGTAATGTGGAATGACTTTATTTTTGTTGAAGAGTTTTAGGCTCTATTACATTGTACAATTTGCACAGTTGCAGGGCTTTTCTACTGCATTCCCAGTTAGACGTCTTTGTTTATTTTATGATTAGATCAAGAAACCATACGCAAAACCATTTAATCCGTTTGATGTCTCCAAATTCACAAAAGCTGATTTGCTCTATGATCATGTTTAAATATTTGTTTCATTTGACCCAACATAAATACAAAAGATACATTGATGTCAACATTTTGTAGTCATATGATAATAAATTAATATTAACGTTATGAAAGGTGCACAACAAATATTGCAAATACCACCAAAATAGCGGTGGGCGGCATGAATCTAAATCTGTCTGCTAATTGTAGTCGCAACTGGGCTTAGCAGCCTCAACAGCCGGTTGTAGTATCACTCACCGAAAAAACAACACAAGTGTAAAACTAGAAGCAAAATCAAAGCTGTGCCATCTGTCAGCCAATTTAATTCTAAAATTAAAATCTGATTAAGCAGATTATGTGGGTGGCCTTAATTCAATTCGTATCAAGTTTAAGCAGTTCAAAAAACAAGACATGTAAGCAGCTAAAAAACTGAAATAGTCACAATATACAGGCAAATGACATGCTTTATATTGCTCTCAACAGCCTGCAGTGAACTGTTGCAGGAGTTCACCAAATCAAGGCCTGGCTGACGCAGGTGCAGCATACTTAGCGACCCATGATTGTCTGCATATCAAGACTCCCAGTGGATTTCTCTGCTAAATATTGTTGAGGTGAGCGGATAGAATTGTTTGCTGTGCTGAGAGCTTTGATATGTGTGCTGGTATTTATTTTTACCCCTCTTCTCTATCAGTCCTGGCAGTCCAAGGCAGGCACTCAGAGAGATATTGAGAACTGTGGGTACTAGACATGTGGGAGATATCGCTGCTGTGATGAATCTGAATCCCTTGCTCTAGATCTGTGTGTGCGTGCACGTGTGCGTGCGCTTGCTCAGCTCAGCTCTGTTTATTTATAGCTCCTCTACAGCTCAGAGCTGAACTCCCAAACGCTTCTTCTCATAAAGTCTATTTCTGCATCTACACATATACTTTTTAAATCCCTGAAGTATCTGTTTTTTGGGGGGGATTTCATGTTCTTTCTATCTTTTTATTTTCTGATTTCACACTTCTTTACTTCAGTATGAGTGGCTTTTTTGTATGTCATGTTTGTGACAATTTTTTTCCAGCACACTGGCTTCTGCTACATCATGATTGCGGTTATTATCTAGATCAGCATTTCTCAAATGGTTTTGTTTCAGGTGACCCTTCACAGTACTAAAATTATCTATTATAAAAAAGTAAACATTTGTTCTTAAATCTACTAATATTAATTATTAATTATAATATTTAAAAAATCATATTGATTAATATAAATAAGACATGACCCAACTTTGTGAAATTATTATTATTAGTTGAGTCATTTGCTCTCTCTCTATATATTGTGCTATAGTTGTGCATTTTAAAGGGATCATGAATTGCATTGTTTTATTGTTTTATAATGTAACTTATAATTTTAGTATGATCAAAAAAATGATCATAATTTAGTTAAAAAAAAAAAAAAAAAAAAAATCCTACCCGGATTTTAGCCCTCTTATTTGAACGTTCTGTTTTAAAGCTGCAATATGTAGATTTTCGCCACTAGAGGTCACCTATTCAAAACAACTGGGTTTTCCAAGATGGCGACCTGACCGCTCCTGTTTTATGGAATACATGAATGCTGATGGACTGACTGTAAATAAATTCTGAATAGAATCTGGATGTGATCAATAAGCCTTTCCTGATCATCCATATGTCTACACAGGAAAAAAAGAGAGTGTTGAAGGCTGCTAAACAGGCCATTGTAACAGGTTCGACAAACCCCTCGTGTTTAGCTGCCATGACTACGAGAACACGGTAGGCCAGCTATCTCTGATGGCATCTGAAGATGATTTTCCCTTCCGGCAACACCGTGCAAGCCTCCTGCATCTAAAAAAGCTCTCCTGAGAGATGATTGTGCAGATTCTCCATCTAACCTGGCCATTGTCGATACCCTATCGAAACTGATCAATGCGAGATTAGACGCCATTGAAAAAAGATTAGGTGAAAATACCATGAAAATCCATGAGGGTCTAAAGTTGACATTCGACTTCGCTTGTAGAGAAATAAAGGATGTGAAGAAACGGGTTGAAAATGTGGAGAAATGCATGAAGAAAGAGGAGGAGGAGGAAGAGTTTGTTCAACTTAAAATCAGAATCACAGAGCTGGAAAATTACTTGTGAAGATGGAACTTGAAACTTTATGGGATTCTGGAGTCGATTGTGGATGTTAAGATCGAGACCATTCAGATCTGTCAAGCCATACTTTCTTGGGACCAGAATAGACTAGCAGAGGCGATTGACATTGTGCATTGATTCGGAAAGAGGAAACCAGGTGTGTCAAAACCAAGAGGAGTCATTCTTCGCTTTCTGTCGAGAACATATCGGGATGCAGTCTGGGCCGCAGCGAAGAACAACTCAATTCTATGTGAAAAGGGCCTCAGATTTGAGATCAGAGCCTTCATCGGTAGCGTTGAACTTCATCTACAGCAGATCGAGGAAGATGCAAATCATATATGGGTGATGAAGACCAAATGACTTAACAACTTGTCATTATGTGGCCCTGTTGGGTTCTTCTGGTACGTATTCATTCAGATGAAGATCACCTGAAAGGACTTGTTTGTTCAGAGTTTTTTTTTATTTTTTTTTTTATTTTTTTTTTTAAGTTTATCAGTCCACTGCTGGTGTTAAGGCGCCGCGTTTGGTTCTTTCTCTCAAGGATATTTTCTCTCACAAAGGTGACATTGGGCTTTTCGAATTTTCAAGTTTGTTGTTCATGTCTTTTTAAATTGTATCTTTAAATGCCAGAGGATTGCAACATACTTTAAAGCGTAAAGCACTTTTTTGGTATGTTAAGCAATTTAAAATTGACTTTTGTCTTTTACAAGAATCACACTCCTGAGGGCAGTAAGTTTTGGAGATCGCAATGGGGGAATGATATGTGGTTTTCCAATTGTTCTGAGTGTTTGGCTGGAGTTTTTGCTTTTTATGAACTGGTTTAATAGCAATGTTTTACATTCTGAAGGGGATTGTAATGGTCACTTTCTTATTCATGTTATATATGTTATTAATTAAAGCAATAAGCCCCAAGAAGCCTTGGTTTACAGTGAATTTATAACAGCTAAGGGGCGTTGTTAGGCACAACGCGGAGGCTTACTGGAGAATTTCATAAGTGCTTCACCCAAAAAAGTTTCATAAGAAAAAAATTTAAGCCTGACATTACCATAAAATACGATTTCTGTAATGCATAAGATAAAACTACTGTACATTTTTTTTGGAACTGTAACTATACCAAAAATTTTCTGGAAGAGCTTTTGCAGGTATATTAATGATTTTGTGTACCCTCATTTTTCTTTATTTTGGAAAGATGTTTTATTTGGTTTTGTTAATACTGAGAAAACCATTGTCGTCTTCACCTTACAGTCAGTGGAAAAGAATAGGGATGGGACTTGGGCAGAAATCATGTTCATTGGTGACATTATTAAAGTTACTGTAGTATGAAGCAGCACAGGGCTGAGTGATGTTGGAGCTGAATGAGGCCGCTGGAGCGTTTGTTAATAAGAGACGAGCACGACACATGTCCCGCAAGCAGCAGAACTTTCATTATGCCGTAGTCGCCGCTTTCGCTTCTTCCGGTCAAGCGTATGAGGTAACACAGCTCTGTTTATCATATTAGATACATTTGACTGTGTTGAAAATGATGTTATAACATTATTCTGTGCGTTCGCTCGGCGGTGGCTGCTGTGAGATACTTGTTGCACACTTCAGTAAGCTAGATCGATTTTAGAATATCATATTAATAAATTCTGTGTGGCTTGTGTTGATAAATGGCATGCAATTAATTTTAAAATGTATTGTATGATGGAGAAAATTCTGTATTACTGTTTCTAAAAATAAAGCTGCATCTGATTATGCTATGTTAGCTACTTGACAAAATAGTGTTTTTTTTTTTCTCTGATGCATGGTAAAAGCATGGTACTTGCAGAAAATCAAGAAAACTAGATTTAAACAATAAGACTAAACTTGTTGAGCTATATAACAATAATTCGTTTTATGTCTATAACCAAACAGTTGTTCCCTTCTCTAATAAAACATGTAACATTTTAAAGTGTCTTTGGTGTTTCCATGGTTTCTACAAAATAAAACCAGAAACCTAGGGGATATGACGCCATTGACAGGCGACTCCTAGACACGTCTGTATACTTGGTTAAAATCGTGATTTTCTCATGATTTACAAATAGTTGGAAACATTTGGGATATTGTAAGTGTGAGAGTCTAGAACTCAGTTGCTGATAAACTTGCACAGTTTGATTGACAGGTCCAGCGATTATAAAGGGAGCGTTTTTTTAAACGCTTTCTATATATAATTTAATCACAGTTTAAATAACAGATTATTTTCATCCTACTAAGAGAAACAATGTGAAGTTGACCGTTTAGTCACTGGTTTGATTAACTGACACATAGACAAAGAACATCTGACTGTACATGAATCATTACATATCAGAAATCACTGGTCACAGATCAGGCATTAGAATTAACACAGTTACTTACATGTTGTTGCATTACTGTTGAGTACATATCGTAAAAGGCTGTTTGCAAAGCCTGCGCCGAAATTGCGACTGATTTACCAAAGAATCCACAGTGAAATGTACCGAATACAAATAAATAATGCTCAGTCGAGACATTCACATTGTTGAAAATAAATAACCATATTCCTAGCATTAGGATCCTTTGAAATGTAATGTTATTTTTAATACTGTATCGCTCTTCTCTCCTCGTCATCTCACTAACATGCCAGTGGGCGGGGCTAACATTGCGTTCATTTTCTTCTGGAGAGGCGGTCTTTCACCTATCTTTTATAAATAGGCACATTCCACAGTGAGTCGTTATCTGGGCTTGGTTACAATAAAAACTATTTTGGGACTAACAAGGACGTTTTCAGTTCTGAAACTTACAGGATATTCTTATAGTATGATCACCTCTTACATGTCAAAAGCATGTCAAAGCTTTTCTTTTTTCCCCTGCTGCTTCAACCCCACCAGATCTATGACCCATCTATGATTCGTTTTAATTTTCATCCCTTTAGAGTTCAGGGTTTGTCCTTTAGTTATCCATCCTGACCTAACCTTTATACTCTCTCTGTGAGTGTATCCAGATTGACAAAATGATAAAAAAAAAAGGTACACATCCTCATGACTGGGCCACACTATCTAATTATTCAACTCAAGCACTGTCCATTCATCATCATGAAGTGACCTTAAAGTTATTGTCCAGCACCCTGTAAAAACTGGGCTAGCCGAGGGCTCAGTTGCACTTTCAACATGTCTCTTTTTAGAGCTCTTCCCATAATGCACTAAGGCAACCCTCTTTAGAACAGCTCTTTTTACTGAGTGTCAAAAGCTGAGCCATGTTAGATCACCAAAGCAGTAGGAGTCATGATCACTTAGCACTGTTAGATTTATAATTACTGTTTTCATAAGAACACGGTTTGCTCCTTGAACGCATTGAGATGAGACAGAACTCGGTGACTAACTGGCTCTTCGATTGTGAGTCACACTACAAAAAGACTAAAAAAAGCATCGGAGGCTACAGTCCATCAGGCAAGTAACATTTCCTCATGTTACACGGCTACCCCACACTTAGTTTTGATCATGAAGCTTATGCCTTATACAGAAACCAGTGAGCGGAAAATGGTGGCCTTTAACTTTTAAATGGACTGTCAGTTACGGCATGATTGTTCTTGTATAAACTCCATGGCTGCGGAAGCACAAGATGAGTTTTACATGTGGTTCCCCATCCAAAGTCATTACCCCAAATCTAGTCATAATTTAGATGATATCTTAGCTGTCGGTTTTGATGGATGGCTCATTTGGGAAGATTGTCTGATCATTCATCAGTAATTTTCAGAAACCTGTATGGTCACCAGATGTGCGATTAGATACATAATTATACGGATCCTTTTTGGCTGCATTAAGCATCCCTCATTTTCATCCAAATTGGTCTCGGTTGAAGAAAAACTTTCTTTTCCAACTTTGGTTCTGCTGAGAAAATTAAGCTCAACTGAGTTTCTAGTGGTCGTTAACATTAATCAAATTTTCAGTGCACAATTATTCTACATAAATCACGTCTGAGTTCAAATTTGTCTGTGTAAGGTGTGTGAAGAACTGTGAAGATAATTCTGCCAAATATCGAGCATGCCCAAGTGCTGGCCAAACCGGTAATCCATATCTGTCCCATCTGTTCAAGACAGATGACCAAGGGCTCCTTATCATGCAGCCTGGTACATTCATGATTCAGAAACTCTACAATAAAACAACACATTTTCCTCTGAAAACTTTTCTCGACTGCATGAACCGCTCATTAGTTCGAATTTCCAGTCTGTTGCACATGTTCGGATGGCATGTGCTGTTGGAAAATAAGTGAAGATTTTTCTCTGCCGCAAGTGATATTCGTCAACAACCTAAACCTCCTCTATTTCTCCTTAAGATGTATCCTGTGTTGTCAGATCTTGGCTGGGACTCTTTTTCGGAATTGCATCTCCGCCCATACGGGAGGCTGCAAGATTGATTAACTAATCCATGCATGATTGATGCCCAAGCCTTTAGCATTTTCCAAGTATTCCTGCTAAGCGCTATCAGCCACGTGCACCCACTTTTACCGGCTCTTGCATCCCAGGCTTCCCGTGGCCCTATCTTAGGCTGTCTTATATCATCATGGTGACCACTAAATCACTCCAATAGTTTAACCCAGGATGATTTATGTCAGCGGTGGAGCATTGCTTATACTGTTTATTTTGGTCATATTGAAGGAGATCTGGCAGATCTGAGCGAGGCCTCGGGAAGGTCAAATAGCTTGTGTTTGAAACTGGAGGCTATAAATGTGAACGGAAATGAATGACAATGTGCATGGTGTGATTCCAAGTGCAAACCGGATGACCGCTGACAGTCTCTTTTTATTGCGTACATCTCAGAAATTTGGGATGAGCAACATAAAATATAAAACTAATATTTAAAGACGCGATGAAATGGAAATAGTGACAGATCTTTTCTTTCATATTGTGACATACATCTGAGTGTAACCAAAGACTTTAGATATACAAAGATGCCACACTCATATTACTTATGAATGGGAGAAAGTGCAACACACAATTTTGCGGATTAAGTCCTGCCTTATAAATAAAATCACTGATTGATAAAGTTGTTGCGTCACTGCAGCTGTTTTGAGACGCACGCTTAGGACTGCACATGCACATTAGGGGATCTAGCCTGAAAAATTTTTTTAAAGCTTTTTTTAAAGCTTTTTTTAATGCTATTTGAGCATAAGAAACAAAATTTATAGGACAGTCAGATTGTCAGATTTTTTTGATGATTTGAAATGTTATTTAATTGTGAGTTTGGCAAGCAGTTCAGGAGAGATTTCAGGATTCCCCCATTCAAGTAGATAGGACTTGATCTTGGATTCCCGAAACAGCTGCCAGGAGGTTGCAAATATGTGACCGAGTGACCAGATTTTTCGGTAACGCTTTAGAATACAGCCCGGAAAGTACTGCGTAATTACAACGAATTTACAGCGTAACTCGATAATTATAGTGTACCTATAAAGTAAGTATAGGGGAACAATATGTAAAGTCTTGGGAATAAAGGGGTAACAACCAGGAAAATAACAAATTATTTATACTGTAGCCTGAGTATTTTAGAACTAAGGGGTACTTATACTATTATGATAGACAACAATCTTACGTTTGGGAGCAATTTAGCGAGAAAGTGCACTGATTAAGTTGTTTTAAGGCAAGTAGAAAAAACTATTGTAATCTTTTTTAATACATGGGGAAATATACTTTTGTTTCATGTAGTTACAGGGTAAATATGACATTGCGGGCTGTAAATTAAAGTGGTGCTTGTTACACTCTTGTTTCATGTAGTTACAGGGTAAATAATAATAATAATAATAAAAAAAAAAATGCAAACAATCTGATATCACTTGGAAACCTTTATTTGAAAAACAACTTATTTCAAAACAGATTTAAAGTTACAACACTTCATGTTTGTTTATCTTGCTTGGCTTCCTCCTCCTCTTGTTCCTCTTCTTCTTTTTCTTTCTTTCCACTGATGAATCTTAAGAGGGAATCCCATGTCATTTGCTATTCTGTATTAAAAGAAAATACAATACACCCGGAAATGTGCTCACGTTTACTCATCTTTTACCCTCATGCCATCTGAGATGTATATGACTTTCCTTCTTAAGATGAACACAAACAAAGGTTTTTAGAAAAATAAATAATCTCTGTGAATGCTTTTTAATGCAAGCACGTGTTCCTAAAAGTCGAAGCATCAAACATCACATACAGCAATAACTACAGTAATCCATATGGATGAATCAATGTCTTCTGAAGTGAAATGATATGTATTTACTTACACGCACTTACTTTATAGGTACACTATAATTATCGAGAGTTACGCTGTAAATTCGCTGTAATTACGCAGTACTTTCCGGGCTGTAATCTAAAGCGTTACGGTTTTTTTTTTTCTTGAAAGGGACTTTGGTGTAATATACGGAGCCTCGGACATGCAGGACTTCAATCATTTAGTCCACTTAAACCCATCCCTGCAAGCATGATCATCAACTTCCGCTTTCGAGTGCAACAACCAAATCTCAACTTAAAATCAGCAACCAATGCACAGAACCAAGATCTGCACCCCAATTCAATGACACATTTGCACATCATTTATACTATAAGTCTCTTATCGCCACCTACTGGTGTGAATATGTAACCTGCAGAAAGATTCAATGAACAAATCTCAATGAATCGTGTCATTAATGGTGCTTTTCCACTACATGGTACGGCTTGGTACAGCTCAATTTTTGGGCGCTTTTCCACTGGATGGCTCGGTACGGAAAGGTACGGCTCGCTTAAATAGTACCACCTCAGTTGAGGTTACAAGCATGCCGAACCGATACTAAATGTGACGTGTAAACACTGCAGATCACTGACTGGTCAGAGAGAATCATCACTACCAGCATCATTGGATTTGAAACATGAGACACCAAACCCGCTAGATTTAAATAGTCAGTAACAGCCACCACAGTATAATTTGTTTGCACAACTTTTTTTTTAAACAACTTGCTTTAAACAACTGTCGCACGCAGCTTGAAAAAAGAAATGGCTGTATCGTGGTCAGTAGACGAGGAGCAGACTCGTTAATAACCAAGGATGCGCAACCAAACTTCAGTGCAAAAGCAAACCAAAAGTAAAGCGAGCCGAGTCGTACCACACAGTGAAAAAGTGCCATGAGATTAATCAAAATTCAAAATCCCACTACTTGCAATGCAGCATACATTACATTTTACAAACATTAGCTTTTTTTTTTTTTTTCAGGTTCTAAACTATAAATGGAAGTTACATCTAAAAATGGGCTTTCCATACTCAATGCCCATTCAATCTGAATACAGACAGAAAAAGTGATAACGTCATTACAATATACTGTAGATAAAAGCTTCACTTCACACCCCTGTTAGCAATAATGCAAGTGTTTTAATGAGTAATATAAGTAATTAAATGGAAATACCAAGTAAAGCCTGATCTGATTTGCAATAATGATTACGATCCCTTTGCTGGCTTAGAAAATTTAATTTATATCATGTGAATCGAGTATCAGGGCTTGAAAAGATCAAATTTAAGATGGATCAAAGTGCATCAAAAGCCACCAAGTAATCCTTCCTAACCTTTCCATGACATTAAAATGATGTATGTCTTGTGATCCAGATCTACCACCTCCTTTCCTCTGAAGTGTTTCACATCTTCTTTCTATAAGCCTTCAGATCACATCCAGAGCTTTTACACTTCTCTAAGTTTCCCTAATTCATTTCAGGGATCATTTTAGTTCTCCTCTTGACTACTCCAAGCCCCTCCTGCTTTTAAACGCAATTAATTTCATCTTCTGAAATGAAATGGCAATGTCTGGAGTGCGATGTGAATTATTGAAGCGTGGTGGACTTCTGCCAGTGTCATTGAGGGACTGACTCCCGCAGCTCTGCCAAAAAGCCGTCCGCGTGGCACTGAAGTCACAATCCCAAAATCCACTTTTGTCTTGTGCTCGACGGGCCTGCTGATGGAACCATATGCTTACGCGACGCCCGTGTATCTAACGTGTCATAAATCAAATCTGGCGGTCTGCTCGCTGTTGTATGGAGCTAGGATATACCCAGTTTGACGTGCACAGGAACGCTCTCCTACGAAAGGAAATTGCCTCACATGTTTTATGACAGCACATCCCCTAAAGCAGAACGCTGCTGCTTGTCAAACAGCATAAGACACTCAGTTGGCTGATAATAAATAGCAGGCAATTAAAGAGAACACTGAATTCCAATGCTTCCACAAAACATGTTTTAAAGATGAGGACTTATGATATACAACTGAATCTATTTGATTTTGTTATCACAACCCAGCGTGACAAATGTGTCAGTTTGATGCATGGACATCATTTTTACTTTGACTTTTTTGTGGATTAAATGGGTTCAGACAACTTTGTGAGTAAACATCAGCTGTTATTGACCACATTTATTATTTGCTTACCTTTGCTATGTTGAACCTGTCAGACTTTGTATTCCTAAGTTACTGTTTTATTGTGCTTGAAGATATTGTTTCTTGATATTTGCAATAAAGTGGTGTTATTTGGAATGTCTAGTGAAAAACCACCATCAATAGGAACAATTTGAACGACACTGTGAGCAAGTGCTCTGGAACGGAAAAGGGCTTCTTCATTTCCTAAACCGGTTTGTGCTCATGCCCTCAAACTGTGTAGGATTCAGCACCATTTACACAGACCAACAAAGCCATTACTGACTGGAACTGGTCCACAACTTAAAACTAAATGGACTTTACAGACATAATTTGTTTTCCTCAGAAAATAGAACATAGTGCTATAGCAACACAGGCTCAGTTTGATTCTCAAAGAATGCAACAACTGATGAAAATGTATACTTTGTTTTCTGTCCTTTTAAGAGACTATGAATTGTTGTTGTATGGAAAAGAGCTGCACAAAGATTCTTCAAAATGTTTCCTTTTGTGTTACACTGAAAAAAAAAAAAAAAAAAAAGGTCAGTAAATAAGATTTTTTTTTTTCATCAGTGCAGGTGATACACAAGAGATGTCAGTGTCCCCGTTCGGTGAGTAAGTCGAGAAAATGCTCTCCTCTGTCATGGAGGATGAGGACTGAATTGGATCCTCAGCCTGCATATCTGTGCCAATAGTCCAGTTCTAACTGCTCCACTCCACCTGCACCATGAGGACGCCAACTTCATTTCTCTGATTCTTCGAATATTACCCAGTATTTACACAGCTCACGGCTCACTCTCACTACTCCCTCTTGTTCTCTGTCATCAACATTTAAAGGAATGTAGTATGAGAAGCTGTTAAATGAGTTTCTGAAAATTCACAAGCCATGCAGCCAGGTTATGTTAAACTTACAATGCTCACATTATCATATTGGACAAATACAAAGTTCTGTCATGAAACTCTAGATGGCGCAGGCTAATAGGTCCATTAACTCAACCTGCTCATAATCACATCATTATCTATTGGACACAGCTGATTGGTTCCTGCTGTATCAGTAGCCAATGAGCTTACATGTTCAACCTTCAAATACATGAGTTGCATTGCCTTAGTAGTGCAGCGCGCTTTCAGAAACCCTCCACCTTCCCCAGCTCCACCTGTATAGATCTGCTATGGGTAATTCATGTACGTTATATTGTACAGCAGCAGCATGTCTTACTTACATGTCTTACAGTGTGTCGTGTATTGGCAGTAGCAAGTCCCGTACTTGCTCTGCAGCAGCAACAGCAATAACCTACAGCAGCAGCGTAGCAGATCTTTTCCGCCAAGACCAAACATATCAACATTATCATACCCATTACCTCGCCAAACACTCAGAGAGTTGTCATGACAAAATTGTGTATATATATATATATATATATATATAAACATCAGACTTTATATGTAATAGAATACTTTATAGCAGGATTCCTCAAATCCAGCCACTGTCCTGCAACATTATCAAACTCACCTACCTGCAATTTTCTAGTTACTCTGAAGACCTTAACTAGCTTGTGCAAGTGTGTTTGATTAGGGTTGGAACTAACTCTGCATGTCAGTGGCCCTCCAGGACCAGATTTATAGATATCTGCTTTGTATATTAGCAACATGTTCATGTTATGTGCAAATATGAGTTATTATGCACAAAATCCAGAGCTGTAAAATGTTCTAGCGGGAGTGCAAAAGGAAGCACAACTTCCCACCCACATAAACGCTGAAGCTCTATAATGTAATGGCAGCTTATGTTCAAATGAAACCTACTCCAATGCCTTTTTGCTTAGACAAATTGAGTTAGCAGTGGTGTAACTGGTCCTTCATTTTTATGGCTTTCTCATTTTGTGATGCCTCATTTAAAACAATGAGGGGCATTTTGAGTTTCATTTGTAAATACAGTGTCTTCAGAAAAGTTATTAGAAACACTTTACAATAAGGTCCTATTAGTCAACATAATATATATTTTGAGGTCCCATAATGCATCAACTAACTTTAACTAACAATAAGCAATAGGTTTGTTACAGTATTTATGGTATTGGCAACACTTTATTTTGATGGTCCACTTTAGACATTCTACTGACTGTAAGTAACTTTGCAAGTATATGTCAACTTATTCTATTCTATTGGCCTGCTACCTTTCCTCATCCCATTCACTAATTTTCTCTTCCCAATAACTTCCAATCACTCTCTACTGCATGTAAAACAAACAGCTAAACTACAAAAAATAACAATTCAAAGATCTACAAAATATGTTAACCAGGTCATATTCGAAATGAAACAAATAAAGTATGTTAATTAAAGTTTATAAGCATTATAATTCCTTTCAAATACTCAGTAAGACATTAGCAGTTTTCCACAATCACCGTTTTCCAGAGGTTTTTGAGATAACAATAATGGAGTGATTATGTACCTCTGCTAAGAATGTCGTCCTGACTTCAAGGATTTCTTTCAGAAGAGTCAAATAGGGTGAAATTTCATGGCAGTGATCACTCTTATACAGTGAACTGTTATCTCACTGACTCTTTTGACGTTCGCTGACTCAGCTCTGTGTAAATTTATTTCAGCTGTTAATTCAGAAATAATTACATTTTCAGTGCCAATGACTTTCTTTCTTCTACTTCCATTTAGGTTTTCTTATTCTATTATGCAAAAAAATGTGGTAATATATATTATTTCAGTAATTTTATTTCAGCTAGCTTATTTAAGCTTCAAGTGAATGTGACATTTCATATTTCATATAATTTTTTAACATAAATATAATTGTAAAAAAAAAAAAAAAAAAAAAAAAAACAGTTCCAGGAGCTGCAAGGTTACAGAATTTGCAGAAAAGCATCATAAAATATAAATGTCTGTATGATTTGTTCAATATATTTCAAGTCTTCTGAAACCAAACAATAGCTTAAAGGGGTATGTCACCACTGGCAAAATGGGCTTTCGGTAAAGCTTGGCGGATGGATGGTTGGCTCTTCAACACCCATAAATGAAAACTTCAACACCCAAAATGCACTGGGCATGTTGTCGTCCAAGGTCAAGCTATGAATATGCTTACAAGAGTCAAATACTGCCTTGCTTTAGTAGGAAATACTTCTTAGCAAACTTAGTCTTAAGGGTGGCAACTTGCATTGTTCCCGGGTACAATACAAGATGCAGGTACAGTACAATCGGTCCTGTCAGTTCTGCCCAACAAGCAAAACGCTATCACATGCAGGTAAGAAAGCTGTTGCCATATCATTCTATTTTTACCATAATGCTGTTTAAAGAGTATACATAGTACGATACAATTTTCAGTGATTAACCCTTACAGTAACTGTTTTGTAAAAAACCCTCTGTCAATCCGACTGTTCGTGGGCAGGGATACAAAAATGCGGAGGTATAATTTGTAGTTTTCACAAAAGCCCTGGATTCATCAAAAGTAAGTTTTGCGTCATCCGGCAGACTTTTGCTGACAAAATAAACATGAATTTCTTGGTCCAGGTAACACGAAGAATGAGTAATCATTGTTCATGTACATATACCACTGACATTGTAACAATACAAAGTGGGGTAAAAATCGGCAAAGTTACACTTTTTAAGTGCGTGTAAAAAATCAATTTATATTTTCAGATGAACTATCCTGGGGTGCATTTCCCAAAACGAACTATGGTCACAAGTTCCGTTGTTACCAGTAGAGTTCAATGGGACTTAAGACCATAGTTGACTAACGATGCTTTTGGGAAACGCACCCCTGAACTATAAGTCTATAAGCATCAGATGTAGTAGTTTTATGGCATCCGGGGTCTCTCGGGTTTGGAGGACCCTGAAGAGGTCTGCAGGTTTAGTTGTGTTTGGGAGCTTGTATTATGATAGATAGACAGAGTCAACTCTGCTCAGCAGGAAGCCCCTTGGAAACCTGGCAGCATGTGTCAAGCTTCTGGTTTGATTTAATAAACAGGAAAAATATACACATTCCTCTAGGCCTGGGGAATAAATGGTGTGCCAGTAAAAATACTGATAAGGAATATAGGATCCAATGGGACTCGCTGCGCTTTGTTATGTGGGTACTGAAAGACAGGTGGAGTCAAGTTGATTCACAACAGACAAATGATAAAGTAGGCCTATTAAAGTACTTTTTAGTACTTTAGTACTAAAAAAAAATAGGGTAAAAAACCCCAAAACATAAAAAAAAAAAAAAAAAAAAAAAAGGGTTTTAAATGAAAATTGCTCACAATCAATTTACAAAAATAAATAAATATAAAAATATTAAATGTATACACTGGGGGTCAAAAGTTTGGAATAATTAAGCTTTTTTTAATGATTTTGAAAGAAGACTCTCATGCTCACCAAGGCTGCATTTATTCGATAAAAAATACACTAAAAACAGTAATATTGTGAAGTATTATTACAATACAAAATAACTGTTTTTGCTGCTATATATTTCTTTTGAAAACTGTGATATATTTCTTCAAGATTCGTTGATGATCAGAAAATTCAGAAGAACAGCATTTATTTGAAGCAACTTTTGTAACAATATACTGTCAATTGAATCACTTTAATGTGTTCTTGTTGAAAAAAGTATTAATTTCCATAACAAAAAAAAAAAAAAAAAAAAAAAAAAAGGTCTCACTTACCTCAAACTTTAAAATGGTAGTGTATCACAATTTCCTCAAAACTAGTAAGCAGCACAACTTTTTCAACATTGATAATAATAAGAAATGTTTCTTGCAGCAAATCAGCATTTTAGAATGATTTCTGAAGAATCACGTGACACACTAAAGACTGGCGTAACGATGCTGAAAATTCAGCTTTGACATCATAGAAATAGATTACATTCTACCAATATATCAATACAGAAAACAGTTGTAATAAAAAATGTAATATTTAATGATATGAAATATGCAGCCGGGAGCCTTTTGACTTCTTTCAAAAACCTAATTATTCTAAACTTTTGACCTCCAGTGTAAATATTATAAAAATAGCTATAAATGCTTAATACATAATATTATAATATATTTTAAAATATTATAAAAATGTATTTGAAAACAGACCTGTATTTTGCATTGTAAAAAATCTGCACTCTGAAATTCTACTGGACTGAATTTCAGTGACAGTGTGAAAAAATGTCTAGAGTACAGAATGCGAGCCATTACTCACATTAAAAGCAGTCTTACGTAAATTTGGCATCAGTGACATTTTTAATGTAGCACAAATGCAATGCTATCTCATCACACACCTTTTAACTTCATTATATAGCACTAATCGAACCTGTTTATGCATTTGGATGTATTGAAGGACAGAACACCTGGATGATAGTGATCATATGCAGAGAATAAAAGTTTCTCCATTTTTTATTTCTAAGTGCTACAGACTTTGAGAGTCTTAAGGGGCTGCTGGCTCTGATCCAGCTCAATGTGCCAGGGCTTTTCAGGTCTGCCAGAGCTTTTATCCATTACTGAAGTGACATAAAATGGCAGAGAGTTCATCCATTTACATGCACGTCTGAGAATAAACAAGTCCAACACATTTAAATTTAAAAGATCACTTAGGCAGAGTATTTTAGGTCATTTTTACTTTTCTTGATGTATGGACCATTTGATTCAGCCAAATGCATTATGTATTTAGCTGAATCACTGAATCATAAGCTTTACCCCTTCTTTTTTCCCTGCTTCATATAATGATTATAATAAATACAGGTGCAGAGAAAAAAGTAAGTGAAGTGGATTTGCCCTGTATTTCAGTGCAAACGTATGTAAACCTGTATTTTAAAAACTAGTTGACCATCCTCTGGCAGCAATAACCTCCCCCAAATGTTTCCTGACGTAATTGTCAGATCTGCACTAGTGTCAGGATGAATTTTCCACCATTCCTCTTAACAAACCTGTTTCACTTCAGCAATATTATTGCTGTGAATCGCTCTCCTGAGATCATGGCAAAACATCTTTATCGGGCAGAGAACTCTGACTGGGCCACATCAGAAGACATATTTCGGTAACACTTTACAATAAGGTTCATTAGTAACATTAGTTAACTACATTAGTTAACATGAACTAATAATGAACTGCACTTATAAAGCATTTAATCTTTGTTAATGTTAATTTCAACATTTACTAATACATTATTAAAATATTGTTAACATTAGTGAATGTACTGTGAACTAACATGAACAATGAACAACTGTATTTTCATTAACTAACGTTAACGAAGATTAGTAAATACAGTAACACATGTATTGCTCACGGTTAGTTCATGAACCTTATTGTAAAGTGTTACCCTTCTTCTGTTGTTTTACTGTTTTTATTGTTCTCGAATCTGTTTCATGATACATCTTACACAAACTGGTCTGAGGCCCTGTTTACACCTGATATTAAGATGCGTTTTGGCCGCTCAAACTTGATGAGGGAGACATATTCCTATTTAAACCTGGTGTTTTAATGTCTCTTTTGTCCACTTTCGACCACTTCTGTCCTTATTTCTTTGAGGGGAGGGTCTATAGATGGGTAAGTGTATATGGGTTTTTTTTTTTTTTTAAGATTTTTCGATCTAATGGATGAAATATACATGTACAATTTACATATGGATGTGACTGGAGTCGACAGAAAACATACGGGGATCTTTCGTGCCAAAGTCATGTGATTTCAGTAAACGAGGCGTCCTTACACGTCGTAACTGTTTCGAAATTATTCAGAATTTCAATGGTTCACCACTAGGGATGATCTCATGAACATATGAACCACTATTTGATTTTTACCTGATATCGGATCAATTTTATACACATTTAATGACATATTTGTATAGTAAAAAGGAAGAGTTGTATTTAAAAGTATCTTATTGGTCAGATTAACCAAGCTCTCCATAAAACAAACAAAACAAGCACTACACTTTTATAAAACATCATCACAGACACTTCATATTTGATTTATATGATTTATTAATTGCATTTAATAGATTACACCTTCAATATTTGCAATTGGTTTGTAAAGGGTGTTGTTATGCTTGTTTGGCCTGAGTTTGCTGCATTTACACTGTTCTGACCAGCAGGGGTCATGAATGTGTGGCTTTTCGAGCACTTCGAAACTGTGAATCATTTTGCGAAGCAATTGGTTCAGTTGATTTAAAGTTTAAACTTCAGGTCTACAGCCAAAAAAAGTTTAAATCTCGACTGGCTAACCTGCTTCCCAAGATGTTCATGTATTAGGTAAGTAGGCGGAGAGTAGGGGGTCTTTTGTGGCTGTTCGAACACATTCGACCACATGAGCATCTACACTACGAAAGCAATCTGGTCGAATGCATTTTTGACTACCTCTGGAAGTGGTCGAGAGTGGATAAGCTCAAAACGTTTGAGACCACATTTACACCTGTATTTAGTGCCATCCACTTGTGATCGGATTGAAGAAAACACTTCTAAACGGTTAGTTCACCACAAAATTTAAATTCTGTCATTAATTACTCACCCTCATGTCGTTCCAAACCTGTAAGACTTTTGTTCATCTTTCGTTCAAATCTGAGAGCTTTCTGTCCCTCCATAGACAGCTATGCGACACTTTAACGCTTCAAAAAGTTCATAAAGACATCGTAAAACTGATCCATATGAATTAAGTGGTTTAGTCCAAATTTTTAGAAGCATCAAAGTGGTAGTCCCATAGCTGTCTATGGAGGGAAAGAAAGCTCTCAGATTTCATCAAGATCTTCAATTGTGTTCCGAAGATGAACAAAAGTCTTATGGGATTGGAATAACATCAGGGTGAGTAAATGATGACAGAACTTTCATTTTTGGGTGAACTAACTCTTTAATACCTTGTAAACAGGGCCTGAGAGATGCCGTTAAATTCTCCTGCAAAAATGTCCTGATAAACTTGGGAATTCATTTGCTTTCTTTGGATATTATTTTTGGGAATTTCATTGCTGTTTTGTGAACTTTTGATGTGCAGAAAGGTTTTTTGTTCGTTTGTTTGGTAACACTTTAGTATAGGGAACACATATAATCTATTAACTATGACTTTTCCCTCAATAAACTCCTAATTTACTGCTTATTATTAGTTAGTAAGGTAGTTGTTAAGTTTAGGTATTGGGTAGGATTAAGAATGTAGAATAAGGTCATGCAGAATAAGGCATTAATATGTGCTTAACTAGTACTAATAAATAGCCAATATTCTAGTAATATGCATGCTAATAAGCAACTAGTTAAAATATCCTAAAATAAAGTGTTACCGTTTGTTTCTCTCTTTTTTTTTTTTTTTTTTTTGGCAGTACCAGCTTCCTTCACAGACAATATAATACCGTTAACTGATAAATATCAATGCATTTAGAGATAGCCTACTTTTGTACCTCTCCAATCCACAAATCTTAATCTCAAATATTCTGAGATCTGTGCTGGTCAAGTGATAGTTTCTTGTGAACAGCAAACTCATTGTTTCTATAAGGCAGAGAGGTTCAGCTGACTCCTGACTTCAATTAACTTTTGGAGAAGTCGTTACCCTACAGGTTCACATACTTTTTCACCCTGAGCTGTGAATGTTTACAGTGTTCAATAAAGGCAGTAAACTGCGGATAAAGCAGCGTTTCCATTCCATATGTTCAAGAGAACAAAAGCATCACTTTTCTGGGAAAATGGTGCAAAATATCTGTAATAAAAATGAAAGTTGCTGCAATCAGGGAAGCCACTGTGGCTATTTTTTGTACATCATAAATAACGTACGTCTCGACAAAACAATGAACACTGTCATATTTTAAACACTGTTATCTTGCATTCAGATGCCTGGTGTTGGAAAGGCAAACGTGTGAGAGTTCTGGGAGGGAATCATACCCAACCATTTTGATGACAGACTTTGGCTCAGGCATTTCAGAATGACCAAACCAACATTTGAGATGCTGTGCAATGAAATTGATCCGCTAGAAATTATTAACCCTTTTTTAGAGTCTTTTTTTTTTTTTTTTTTTTTTTGTGCGACATACACAAAAGTAAAGACTCATAACTCCAAAACTGTAGCAAGAAGAGTCAAAAGGTAGGTATCATTTGATAGAACACTTTTTAAATTTTTAGAAAATATAAATTACTAAATTACATTACATTATATATATATTATAATTTTTCATTTTGGAAATAACTCAGGAAGGCAATAAGATCGGAGAAAAATTATTTTTTGGTGATGCTCTCCTACATGTGAGCTGCATCTGGCTCAAATTTTGTGGTGATAGCATAAAGTAATTGAATAAAGTGTTATTCATTTTTTTGCGCAGCTAGATGGCGCCCACGGGCGGTAAACTCCGGTTTAGAGGCACTTCTCAGCACTCGTTAGGAGTTTTTCAAAATGGTTTGGTGCATTAAAAAGCTAAGTTTCTAAGCTTTAAGATGGTATCTATTTTGTGTTATTCCACATTGGAAAACAAACATGGATGGTTCCGGGAACATTGAATACACACTGCATCCCGGAAATATGAGAGACATGTTTTTAGCCAAGTATGTTAAATCATTCTGTGAGTAATATCTTGTGATCAACGCAATATTATGTTGATTTTGGGTTCATTTTAATCATGAGAATCTGCTTTAAATAATGATGTGCCATTTTCTATGATCTGTGCATCCATGGAGGTATGAGCACGTGAATTCTACGTATTTGTATTTAGTTAGCGGCTGTGCTGTTTTTGTTGTAAACGCATATTACTTTTTTTTTTTTTTTTGTAAAAGCATATTACTCAGACTCATTAGATGGTGCACAATGCAACAGAAGCATGTGGGAGGCTTGATCTGAACGTGTAAAGTCTCTGGTTTTGTATGCAAAAATAATTTTTGTGCTACCTATATGGGTTCAGTTTTTATTGACTCTTAAAGAGAGACACGCAAACGGGAGCGCGGGCGCTCCATCCGGTTTTAAAGGGTTAAAAGCAAAAACTATTTTGAAGCCATTTGGATGCGTGTTAAATATGCTGATGAATATGCATGAAGGATCTGATGCACCATTCTGGAAAAGTCCTGCATCTGTCACTTGTATTATATTATTTTGCTTCACTCTTGGTTACACTCTTCCATATCTATGTTGACCATGCATGACCTTTTAAAAAGAGAAGTTTGGAATTAAAAGCAGGTATTTTCAGCAGAGTAATGCAGACAGTTTGTCCTTGAAATGTGAAACTATGGTAGTGTTTTGTACTTTCACTCATAGTTAAAATAAAAACTTATAATAATGAAGTGTAAAATGATGCTCAGGTTTATGATGCAGTTTCTTACCCCCTTTAGTGCTCTACAAACTTCTCATTTCAGAAATATGATCATTTCGTTGCAGCTTACTTTTTCAATTTGCACCATTTTGTTAGGTCATTTCCCAGTTAAGGAAATAATTTGCACAAGCGGTTCACAAAATGGCACCATTTGATACACAGTCCTGCATCTGTGCCAGACAGTGTACTATTCCTTTTTTTCACCAACATAAAATATATTGGACTTAAAATCAATGCAAAGTCTTTCTGTTCCAAGAGAATGATATTCTCATTTTTTATGTGTTATATGTAATATTTCAGTGGTAATATCACACTGCAACATTCTAGTAAATCTCTGTAGTGAAATACTAATAATTATTACATGATCTTGTCCCTTAGATTTCTTCATGCTCATTTAATTGCTTAATTCTTAAACACTAGCATTCAGGAATCACATATGCATGTCGACCCCTGACCCCTTTTGTCTTTGTAAACAATAAGCGCTCAATAAATATGTAGCAGTCTATTGTTTATTGTTTAGAGAGTGTATTGTTTACTGTCATGTCTGTAAGTTGCACTGCAGACCTGGTGAAACACCATTTTGTTGGCTCTATACTGTATATGACTATGTAGAATGACTTGACTTTAGGCCTGTCCTTTTATCTCCTAAAATAATTATATACGTAATAAAATAAATAAAAAATAAAAGCTCTCTTAAAAACTAATTCAGAAGAGCTCTTTCTCAAAAACTTGTTCAAGTTTATTTGTGCTATGAGGAAGCCTCAGAAAACTTTAAGTATGTGACACTTCAGTGAACTGAGGGGGACAGTGCCAGTTGTACTGTTTGTGAACAACATGGGCATGTGTTTGGATTTGTGTGCAAGATATCACTAATTTGAATAGCTGAAGAATACATTTCAGCACTAAAAACAAAGAGATCCTAAGCACAGACCGATACAGTCATATACTATTAGCACAGACTGAACTCAGTGCTGACTCAATACTGCAGTATCAACTTTCACACTGTCACTTACTGCAGTTTTAAATGTAATCTCGGTCTAGGAAAGCGTTCTTAGCATCATAGGGTTTCATTTTACTGGTCACAGCACTTGCCAGGTTATATTTCGAGAATGCATTCATGTTCATTCAACTGTGTACTTACTTCATTATGCTGTGAGTGTTGCAGGCCAAATAATTCATGCAAGTATGCATACCAAAGTATTGCTGGACCTGGCTTGAGTGAGTGAGTGAGTGAGTGAGTGAGTGAGTGAATAAATGACATTATATGACATGATGAGACACTACTGAGCTGTTATTAGGGGCCAAGCACTAAAGGTGCATATGCACCTATTATATCTGTTAGTTTACTTCTTCTTATTATTCTTCTTCCTCCACCATGGAAGTCTATGGCAACCCATAGAATCACTTGTGGGAAAATTATGAAATTTGGCACAGTCTCAACATTAACCAAAGAAAGTCTCTTTAACACTATAGCTCTAGCGCCACCACCAGTCCAAAGTTGCACATGTTTTTGCTAGTAACTTTTGAACTGTAACGGTTAAAACATTTTTTTTTCTGATTCCTTGGCTCATGAAAATCATTTTTTAGCATTTTGAATTTTCAGAAAAACATTTTTTGCAGCTATATTTATTTTTATTATTATTGATGTTATTAATAAAAACTAAAATAAGAAAATAAGATCTGAACAAACAATAACCAACAAAGGACTGAA
Source organism: Ctenopharyngodon idella (assembly GCF_019924925.1). Taxonomy (NCBI): domain Eukaryota; kingdom Metazoa; phylum Chordata; class Actinopteri; order Cypriniformes; family Xenocyprididae; genus Ctenopharyngodon; species Ctenopharyngodon idella. The sequence goes on along the minus strand of NC_067233.1, from coordinate 27,176,620 downwards.
CAGAATGGGGAGAATAAATACACATAGTAAATGAGGGAACAGACATGGCAGGAACTAAACATAACATAATCGTGACATTATGCCTCCATCGAAAAGGCACGTCCTCATGTTGTACAATCTCCAACTGAGGAGGGAGGAGGGTGGGTATGGGGCTGGTGATGAACAGGGACAACCAGAAGAAGTCGGAGGAGACAGACACCATAGTGGAGCCGACGGTGGGAGGAGCCAGGAGAAGCTTTGGCTGAAGGGTGGGGCTGAACCCAGGGGCAGATCGACTGAGGCGGAACCAGGGTGCGTGGTGGAACCGGCGTAGCAGAGAGGCTGACGGACCAGGGTGACATCCACGCCCAGAAGCCCAAGGTGGAGCTATTGGCTCACAGGACCGAAGTGGAGACGTGGACTTGGCTAACTAGGGTGACCTTGGAGTGTTCGAGGACGACGGAGAAGCCGGAGGTAAGAGGAAGCCCAACAGAGCTAAAGGAGTGGAGGGTCGAGATGTAGCCGGACACCCAGAAGTCCGTGGCAGAAGCTGAGCGACGACCAACTGAGGCTGATCTGGATGGACGAGGGAGCCCAGAGGAGTCCCAGGGCAAATGGGCCACGTGGAGACAAGGGAACGCAGAGTCGGGGCGCAGCTGATGGGCTAACAGGGCGAGGTGGAGACATGGGCCTGGGCCATGCCCAGTTGGTGGAAGGGAAGCCCGAGGCAAAGCTGACGAACCACACAGAGGTAGCGGCAGGGGCAGAGCCGAGGAGCTAGACGACACCAGTGGTACTGATGGATCCAGGGGACTGGCCATAACCAGTGGGGGAGATGGGACCAGGAAGACAGGCAGGAGCATAGGCGGAAGAAGCTCTCCGGATGGGACCAGAGCATCCAATATCCTGACGGGACCAGCAAAGAAGGCGAGGATTTGGGGGTGGGGATCTGGGTGGGAATTGGATACACGGACCACTGATCAATCAGTTTCAGGTCTGCTCCTGGCCCTGGGGTGGACTAATCAGCACGCTTAGTCTCCGGGGCTTTGATGGTATCCGGCTCTGGTTCCTGGACGAGCTTAGTGGGTACCCCGGGCTCACTAGCTGTGAGGGAGAGGCTGCCGTTCTGGAGCATCCAGCCCAAAAACCTCAGCAACCTTCCGTTCTTAGCGAGGAGGAGCTGCAATACTGGTGAGTGCATAGTTTTTTTTCTCTCTCTCTTTCTCTTTTTAGAGTGCTCGGTTATTCTGTAACGTATTGTCGAGGAAGAAGGAATATAAACAACGGGTAACACTTCAAAATAGACTTTACTGGACATTCAGTTTAACACGTTTAACTAAACAGGAACAGCTGGATGAAGATTACTTACCTGTAACCATGGAAACTAACAACTCCTAACAGACATGACATGAACTAAACAGAACATAATCGTGACATAATCATTATAAAATGCTTTCTCTCCCAAATTAAATGTATTGCCTTTAATGCCCTATGTGTTGCTTTGGTCAAATAAGTACATGTACTATGTAACTTAAAGATCTCTGCCAAACGTTTTATAATGAGGCATTTATGACTTTTTGTTAATTTTTATGTAAAATTATTCATCAAGTTTAGACAGAAGCTTTGTATGAGGAGAAACCTATCTTCCATCCTCTTCACACAACAGTGGAGTGTACACCAATTAAAATGAAAATCTATACTGCTGTCATCTAATCATTTCACTGCTCACTGGATATAAGCTATGATTTCTCTAAGGAGAGATGACTGGAATTAAATGGGAAAAAAAAAAAAAAAAAAAATCTCCTGCACGGGGAGGAGGCATGCTCAGAAAAAAAATCCAATCATTTTTGATTGACTCCCTGTATTTACAGAAAAATGCTGCTGACAGCTGAGGCAATTATGAGAGCTTGAGGGATGACAGGGATGGTTCAAGGGAACGGACTGACAAGTGACAGAACTATGTTTTCTCATCCCTGGCATGAACGTTTTACTGTTATAATAATTCAATGATAATGTACCTGATGTTTTCTCTTTCAGAAAACGTCTTTGGTCAGTTGTCTGTTTGAACTTTTAAAACATCCATTCATGTGTGATAACTTATGGAAGCTTGTTTCTGCCACTGAATAAAATTTTTTTTAAAAAAGGTAATTGTGAGTTTACATCTCACAATTCTGACTTTTTTCTCAGAGTTGAGAAATACTCGGCCCATACTCGAAAAAAAGACCCCGAAGTTCGTGAGGATTTGGAAGAGTATTTTTGGCACAGAAATACTCCGTCATACGTCCAACTCGTGTTTTGAAACTTTGGCCATGTTTAGCATGAGAATCCAACTCTTTAACAGTGTAAATAAGTCAGAATGCATGAAATAGCATTATACCCCCTTTTTTTTCGACTTTATCTCATAATGTAATTGTGAAAAAAAAACAAAAAACAAACAAACTCAGAATTGTGAGATAAAAAGTCGCAATTACCTTTTATATTGTGGCGGAAACAAGCTTCCATAACTCAATGTATTCTCAGTGTATTTAGTAATGCATATGACATAAAGTCAGTTTACTGTAGTTTATCACTCACCATCTCACAAGTTAAATCCAATTGCCCAGCTCCAACACAACAACTCTTTTCACTGTCCCACAATCTAACTGTATAATCATTAATTAAGTTTCTCTTCCCTTCTCATGGAATCTAACACATCCTGGAATTCCTCCCTCCATCAGTGACTAGCACAATAATAAATTGCATTACACATTAGACTGATACAGAACACCAGTCGTACAGACACGGCACATTCACACAACTTCCCCTGACGGGGTCCTTTCACAGGCATATTTCAGGTAAAACTTCTAAAGAATTCCACAGTGAAAATAAATTGCTCTTGATATGTACAATCACCTAGACCCGGAGCCAATAAAACAGGTCCTCTGTGATAATAATCTAGTATGTCATCCCAAATTATCGCCTGGTAATATCAAATGCTTTTAAAATCAAATAAGATAGTTAGAGAAGTATTCTTTGTTGGATCCACTATAAGATTTGCTACTGCCACTTTAATGTTCTCAGGTTCAGAATGTGAGTTACAATCAGATTCCAGTGCATTCTGGGCAAAACAAGAGCTGTAAGACATACCAGACATCATTATAGATTGCGAGACAGCTGGAGTCGAGAATACACCTACACAGATAGACCAGCTAGTACATTCAGAAAAACAATGTACAGAGATCTGGCATCAGCAGGCCTCTCTCTGTTGTTTTGGTCTAGAAACATGAGGGCTACTACACCCACCACTGAGGTCCCAGAGGTCCGGACCTTAGTATTTTACCGAGTTGTATATAATAAAGGTTGTGAAATAATTGCATAATATTAAAGTGTTAATTCCCAAAGCTCTTGTTTTGCCCAGAATGCACTGGAATCTGATTATTATTTTTGTTTGTTTTTTTGCATACAAAAAGTATTCTCGTCGCTTCATAACATTAAGGTTGAACCACTGTAGTCATGTGGACTATTTTAACAATGTCTTTACTACCTTTTTGGGCCTTGAAAGTGGTTGATTTTATCAAAACTATCCTAATTTGTGTTCCGAAGATGAACAAAGGTCTTACAGATTTGGAGCAACATGAGGGTGAGTAATTAATGACAGAATTTTTATTTTTGGGTGAACTAACCCTTTAACACCCACCAAATGCGGATGGATTTCAGCAGTGGTGTGTAACGCAGTCACTTGGAAGGTTGAATTTTTTAATATATACATTTTTCAATTGTAGTCTTTTGAAAGGGCATAGGAAATAATAAATTAAGTGCAATGTAGTGTTGTCAAAAATATTGATTTTGATACATATCGATACTGAATTATCTGACGCACTTCCAATACTCTTTTTCTGCAGAATAGATACACAACACCAGCTGTGCTTTCTCGCGCTATCATCTCTCCGACAGCTTCCCCTCACTCACTTTCCGGATGAATATTGTTGGTGTTACAGAGCTTGAATTCCATCGTGGGATTGTGAGTATTACTCATAATTTTACTTATTCCCGCAAATTTTGTGCTCGCGCCCAAAGTGCGCACACATAAAGCCACCTCTCAGTACTAAATTGAGTTATTTTTCATTGCTTATTGCACTTACAGTTAAATACACACAAAATAAGGGCTTGAGCCCTTCCCCTTTAATCATGAAAGTGAAAGTACCCTATATATTGTGTGTCCCCGGACCATGATTTCGACCTAATGTTTTCAAAATAACTGCGTCATCTGCATGTGGTACTGTTGCATCTTTGGCAAGAGAGAAACAACACTCACAGAACGGAAAGAGCTTGAATGAAGCGCTTTTGCCTCTGAGATAAAAATAATATTAGAGGATATAGCGCTGAAAGATCATTACCAATGAATTATCTTTTCATTGACCTTAAATGACCTTGAGCGCTTGTGGTGTGAACCACTCCGTTGTTTCAACATGCCGCTCACTTTAACTAGAAATGATAAAAGGGTGCTACAGTTGTCATTATGTCTCGCGGTCCGGTTGGAACCAAGCCAGGGTCCGGACCTGGGCCGCGGTCCGCCATTTGAATATGCCTGCTTTAAAAATTTCATTTGATCATTTGGTCATTATGGTAATGTTATTTTTGAATGTTCTCTGAATGTTTTGAAACACGCAGAAATATATATATATATATATATATATATATAAAATGGAATTCCAAAAATGTGTTCCAATGTATAACAATTTAAAAATAATTTTGTGCTAAATGTTTTAACAACATTATTAAAGACCAGATAACTCTGAACAAATGTTCTGTTAATATTACTGGAAGAGTGTTTGCTCATAACTTTGAGAGAATGTTTCCTGATTGCTGGGATAGAACTTGCGATTTCCATGTTTTTTTTTGTTTTGTTTTTGTTTTTTTTAAGCATTTTGCTTTCTATTCTTGTGATGTGCCACGTCAACTAACGGGAGGCAAACACATTTTGATGATTTAATGGAACATAATTGTGGTTTCCGGGTTCACAGCTTTATCCTTGATCCAGACATGCTCTGTTCTTTGAGGGATTTGTCTTGCTGTAATGTTAGATTGATTGGCACTCGTTTCAAAGAGACGGTGCTCTTTGTTCAGTGAGGTGATTCACTTTTCTCATCCTTCTTTTTGCACCTGTGGAATCCTGCCAGAGGTTGATACTCTCTCTGTCCTTTTCTGTCTGTTCCACTGAGATGAGACGCAGGAACGGGACTTTGTAGATCAAGGGTTGCTCACATATATTAGGACCAGGGTGGGATGAATCACTTGTTGGAAACAGCAAAAGTGTCCTTGGGGCCATAGCTGGGATTTTTGGGCACCTGACTATATGATACAGCCTATTGAAATAAAATTGAAAGCACAATATAGCTTAGTGCAATTACCAAATCACGCAAAGGCTGTGATTTTATTAACCAAACATACAGTATGTGTTGTATGTTTCAGAAATGTGCGGTACTGTGTATATTTACACACAAGCAGCTCATGATTCATTGTTTTCAGTGTCTCAGAGTGTCTCGGTTTGTAGTAAATGCTGCTCCACACAAACTCCATCTGTGCATATGAGATAGGGTTGCTTGTAATGTGCATTTGGAGATGCAATGTGTCACAAATTTCACCAGATTTGTAATAAGAATTGTTTAGACATGTTGCCAAAAAAGGAGAATCTTTAAGGGCTCCCTGCAGTTATATGCCAATATAAAAGTTTGATGTGTTTGTTTGTTTGTATTCTTATGCCATCTCAACTTCTTTGGCTACTTTCATAGCAAAAAAAAAATCATACTTGAGTTACTAACGTTTTAAACACAAACTAAAACCCATTTTCCATAACAATTCTACAACTAAATGTGATTTAACTTGATTAAAAACCTTTTCAAGTATATACCATTAATGGTTTAACACTTAAAATTTCCCAAACACAACATCTGGATATGACGCTGAGCACGTGCACTTAACTTCTTTGGTCGACCATGGCGAGGCCTGTTTTGAGTGGAACCTGTCCTGTTAAACCGCTGTATGGTCTTGGCCACCGTGCTGCAGCTCAGTTTCAGGGTCTTGGCAATCTTCTTATAGCCTACGCTATCTTTATGTAGAGCAACAATTATTTTTTTTCAGATGTTGAACTTCCAGTGACCAGTATGAGAGAGTGAGAGCGATAACACCAAATTTAACATACCTGCTCCCCATTCACACCTGAGATCTTGTAACACTAATGAGTCACATGACACCAGGGAGAGAAAATGGCTAATTGGGCCCAATTTGGTCATTTTCACTTAGGGGTGTACTCACTTTTGTGGCCAGCGGTTTAGACATTAATGGCTGTGTGTTGAGTTATTTTGAGGGGACAGCAAATTTACACTGTTATACAAGCTGTACACTCACTACTTTACATTGTAGCAAAGTGTCATTTCTTCAGTGTTGTCACATGAAAAGATATAATAAAATATTTACAAAAATGTGAGGGGTATACTCACTTTTGTTAGATACTGTATATATATTTCCAGTTTATCCAAAATTGTTCAGCTCTAAAAGGACAGTTCATTCCCTTTCCACCTTTTTCCTACGCCCCATGACGCTTTGCACAAATTACAAATCAGCAACATCAAAAACATCTCTATCACATCTTCACATGTTTGAAAAAAGCGTTTGATAGGGTGTGGCATGCAGCCTTTTCGAACACCATGAGAAGATTCAACATGGGCAGAACGCTTGTTCTCACCACCAAATAGTTGTACAAAAGTGCCAACAGTACAGTACTTGTCAACGGCCCCATTGGCGAATGGTTCCAAACCACCGTCTGTCAGGGATGCTTCCTATATCCAACACTCTTCAACATCTTCTTGGAGAGAATAATGATGCAAGCGTTGTAGAACCACACAGGAACTGTCACATTGGAGGTCGGAACATCACCAGCCTCTGTTTTGTAGACGACATCAATGGGCTGGCAGGAGAAGAACAAAAACTGAAGGAACTGGTGGAATGCTTGGATAAGACATATTCCAATTATGGGATGGAAATCAGTGCTGATAAGACAAAACTGGTGACTAACTGTCCCTAAGGTATTGCAAAACAAATAAACATCCAGAACCAGTGCCTGCAATCAGTATCCCAGCTCAAATATCTTGGCGCTAAGATATCTGATGAGGGATCCAAAACAGAAATTATGGCCATGGTAGCCCAGACTATAACAGCACTTTCCAGACTGAAGCCAATATGTTGGGACAATAACATCACCCTTAAAATAAAACTCAGTCTTATGCATGCTCTGGATATCTCCATCTTCCTGTATGCATGTGAATCGTCGACTTTGAGCTTGAGAAGAAAATTCAGGCCTTGGAAATGCGGGGCTTTTGAAGGATTCTGGGCATCAGCTGCAGTACAAAGACCATGTGACCAACGAGAAAGTGCAAAACTACATTAGGCAGCCTATGAAGAACTCCTGGCAACAGTCAAAAGAAGGACATTTCAGTGGTATGGACATGTTAACAGATCCTCCGGGCTGGCCAAAACCATTCCCTAGGGCATGGTTGAAGGTACAAGAAGGAGAGGGAGACCAAGGGAAAACTGGGCAGGAAATATCAAAGAATGGACTGGGGCTGATTTTGTTAAGACAAGCCCTGGCCAAGAACCACCAGAAATGGAAACAGCTGTCTAAACGTCCATCCACTGTGGTGCCTGACGATCCAATGGATTATGGGAAATGTGACATGATGTAACATAAGTTTACCTGCTTTAGAAATATTCTTGTAAACACTGCTAATGGGGAATAGCAGGGGAAAAGGGGAAACAATTACACTTTAAAGCATCCGTGTGACAACAAACCTCGAAAGAGATGTGAGGATTTGGGGAGAAAAACGAGAGATTCTTAGTGCATTCCAGTGAATTATTCATGGAATATATTGTGCATAAAATTGGGAGAGCAGATCACAAATGTGCAGCATATGTTGTGTTTGACTGAAAAGAGCTCTTGCTACAGATATTCTTGTGATACCATGTCACATTAAAATACCAAGTGTTAACATTATTTTTCTGAAATTTGAAAGCTCATTTAGTCAAACTGACGGATAAGGATTATTTGTAGCACTACCTTATAATTTTAAATGATTTGTCTTTTTGAGTGGAGGTTCCCGAAACCGGAAGTGTCTCCCATAATTCAAAATGCATTTTTTTTTTTCCATTGAGGAATAGCAAACATTTATAGGTCTTTGCCCGTCACTATCAAAGTTTTCTATAATAATTTCTAGAAGCCTCTCTCTAAAAAGCTTGCTATTTGTCAATAAAAGTTTTTGTATAGTTAACAGCAGCTGAGGGTTTAATTTTTGTGGCTTCACCAGACAGTGAATAATATATGAGATACGAGGGAACAGTTTGTTGTTGATGATCGATATGTATTGATATAGCCTTTAATTCAGTCCATTCATACAGCCTGCACTGCGTCACACATACATACTGCAGTCTGGCTTTACTGTGAGGAAAAACGATCCAATATGACTGAATTCAATTACTATTCACTATACCTTGAATAAAATCAGCTAAATAAAATCTGCTCCAGACATATTTATTTCTGTCAGGACAACTCTCAAAGTGTTTGGCATGGTAATGGGTATGACAATGTTGATAAATTTGGTCTTTGTGGAATAGATCTGCTATGCTGTTGCTGCTGCTGCAGAGCAAGTTCAGGACTTGCTAATGTCAATACACACATGACACACTGCTGTGTGCAAGTAAGACATGTTGCTGCTGTACAATATAGCATACATGAATTATCCGTAGCAGATCTATACAGGTGGTGCTGGGGAAGATGGAGGGTTTCTGAAAGCGCGCTGCACTGCTAAGGCAAATGCTAACCAGTATTTGAAGGTAGAGCTTGCAATCTCATTGGCTACTGATACGGCGGGAACCAGTCAGCTGTGCCCTATAGAGAATGATGTGACTGCAAGCAGGTTGAGTTATGGACCTATTAGCCTGTGCCATCTAGAGTTTCATGACAGAACTTTAATCTGTAATCAGTGTTGCAATTTCTTTCTCACATAATGCAATTTATGTAGTGTGTTTAAAATTCACTTATAATGTATAAAAATTGAGATTTTTAAATGAGGCACCCCATTGTTCCTCAATAATAGCACAGAAATTGAAGCATTCAGATGTTTACTGCAATCACTGAGGTGAACAGTTTTAGCAACCAGATCATTAGAAGACTTTACACAAAATAACGACTGCTCATTCATAAGTAGCACCCTCAGGGAGCTCATTAACATGTTTTGATTCAAACCTCAAACTAAACTCTCATCAGCTGCTCCGCTTCTATGAAATCTAGCACTTGTTTTTCATAATTGTGAGTTTATTCTTTGCACAGAGGCAAATTGTGGCAAACCATCTCTGATTGCTAGCTGCTGTAACAGTGGGATTAATGGATTGGAATGTCTTATAATGATGGAGTTTCCACTGACCATGTTGTTAGGCATATGGAAAACACTATGGCTGAATAAGCACATAATTGATGTATAAATATCTAATGTTAACCCCAAAATAATCCTACCTTTCGAGGAAAGCATAAATATTGACTTTCTTTTTATTATTATTATTTTGATTGCCTTTGCTTTCGTGAAATATTACATTTGGGCCAACTCAAACAACAGCCAACCCACATAGCATGCCAAATGGTTGCAGCAGTTATTGATATGTGTGCGCACATGAAGTGCTGACATCTTGATACATTTTGGCTTCACAATAAGCTCCTTTCAACAAGCCCGTCAACTAATGGAGTAGAGGCCAGGGTTAGTTGGCACAATTTTCATACTTTGTTGAATATCTCTGGCGGAATAAACATGAAGATAACTCAAGATGCCCACGAAATCTAAAACAGACACATTCAGTGTCAAAATATATTTCCGTTTTTTTTTTTTTTAGTTCATGACTATGTTTACAAGAAAAGGTTACAAAACATATTTAACACCACTTCACACACATTTATCAATATACACATTTAGAATTATTAGATATTAACTGATAATTGTTATATAAACTCTTAACTTATTATTAACTTAATTATTTTATATACAGTACATATATACACTCCTGGTCTTTTTAACCATTTTAATCGCAAATCACTGGTTTAGCAAGAATTACACAAATACTAAAGTAACTTAGCACAGAATAGCCCTCCCCAGCTTGCAGACAGGAAGAAGAGTCAGTGTTGGTCCACTCAATGTTAATGGCTTCAAACAGTTCACAAGTAGTTGAAAAATGTCTCCCAGTTCGTTGAGTTTAATGTGAGACCAAATATTCACTTCATGGGGTTCAAATCTGGACTCAGACCAGGCCAAAACATGAGCCACTTCTTGGTTGTCTTTGCAATTTGAGCAGGAACATAGTCTTTTTGAAAAATAACATCTGATCATTCCTCTTTAGGTAACAACTTTTCATTTGTGGGAAGCAAGCCATTCTGCAATATTCTCCTGTACTTCACAGTGAAGTAGCTCACAAATACCATCAGCTAAAAAGGCTCCCCACACAATGCCACCTCTTCCACCATGCTTCACTGTGGTAGAGATGCATTCATTATTATATTTCTCAGCAGATTTTTGAAGACTCCGCTTTGGAGCATCCATGCAACTCGTGTTTCATTGTGATTCATCACTCCACACAACTCTGCTGAACCACTCTGAATCAAACTTCCCATATTCTGCCAAAAACTTCATTCTGTCTTTGATGTTTTTCTGAGACAGCAATGGCTTTTTAAGTACTGCATTTGCATATATGTTGATAATTTATCTGTATTATTATATACCCGTCGTCTGGTCATGTGATCTCAACATGGAATAATGTGACATGGAATATGAAGTAAAACAGACTACTGCCAAGCCTACAGCTTTTAATTGGGGTATCATTTTACAACATTCTACTTTTAAAGTATTAATTTCTCTGTATAACACATGCTTAATGAGAAAAAAGTAGCATCTTCATTATCCTCATTTTAATGGTCTGTTTTTACTTTATTTTATGGCTGGTCTATTTTTAAATAGGTCAGCATCCATCTGAAATCATCTCTTTTGGCCAGGTGGTTTATATTGACACAGTCTTGGCAGGGACAATGTGAGATCCATTTGAGCCCATTTATAATGCAACTAGTGTTTGGTCAAGTTTTACATTCAACAAGAATCATAAAGTTAAATATATACATATTATTGCCATAACTAAGTGTAATAAAAAGGCCCCTTAAAACATGCTTCAGGTGGCATTTACATATTGAGCATGTTAGTGTGGTCATATTAATGCCACGTGAGCATCTTCAGTAGACGTGATTGAATAGGTCACACACTGTTTGCTAATGTTATTTATGGCACCCTCTATGTATTGAATTGCATGGTTAGGAGAATATATGCTGAAATGGGATTTGCATTGGAATCACAGGAAGAGGGGTTTACTGAATTCCAATTCAAAGAAATTGAACACCAAAAATTTTGAAAAAACATCATTATTTTGACCAATTATGTGCATTTATTGCCTGATCTGATTAGACATGCTCCTTTAAATTAAGGTCAACACTATTAATGCTTATCTAATTAACAGCCTTCAAAAGACATTCAGTTTGGGATATGTGAGAAGATATTTTAATAGCACTAAAATGACATGCATCACATTTAAAAATGCTTAAATTTAGATCTCTGTCAGGATCAAGGCCTATCGGTTAGTGCATTGAGCTGTCCACAACAGAAATTTGGATCTGGTTCACGTCATTTATTGATCCCATAATCTCTCATTTCTTGTTCTTTCTGTACTGCACTATGAATAAAGAATGACAGCTGAGACAAAAAAAAATAAAAATAAATAATGAGCGATTAATGCTCAATATGTCTTCTCTTCCTCTGTTATTTTTTTATTCTTTGGAGCAGTTTTGGATCAATGCAGTCATAATGTAGCTCTTTTACATTAAGGCATCCATATTTGCCAACCACTTGGTAACCAATCAAAACATCAAGCCTTGATTTTGTTCCCTATTTCAGTAAGAGCTTCCCGCTCTCCTGTGAGCCACCAGGCTATTTCCCAGCGCACGCTGAGCTCAATGACTCTTTCACAGGGAGAAAACAGTCACGTGGGAGGTTGCCAAAGATGTAGTCAATTGAAATTCCACCCCAAGTTCTAAGTTGTTGTTTTTTTGTGTGTGTGTGTGTTCGTAAATACAATATCGAAATCTCTCTACTGGTGAAATTACTTTGAGTATCTTGCATATGCGGTGCCCAGATTTACTTCTCATCAGAAATTCAATTCCTTAAGCTCTACTACGTATTGCAACTCCAAAATATATACACCAGTGCACTATTTCAGCACATTCTCCATGTTGGGAAGGTCTGAATGTAAAGTGAGAAGTTGAATGTTAAAGCAATGCTGGAGGGAATACCAATGTACAAGATGAACTTTCCGGGCACACAGCCATGCTGATGTCTATCTTCCTGGGTAAGGTAATAATATGGAAATGGTGTTGGTTGCACTGCGGGTTATCACTGAATGGGTTAGTCGTATAAACCACATGACCGGCCAAGATAAGAGCGAACCAGGAACTGGGCAGTTAGTGTGGTCAAAAGGTTTGCAGGGCATTTGCACTGCTGCTGATCCAGCATACGACCTCCACCTCTCCTTTTCTGTCTGCGTCAGGTGGAAGGAGGGGCACAACACATGCACACCGGCAAACAGCCTCGAAAAAAAATAGGAACTGCTTTATTTGAAAGCAAATTTTCTAAATAAAGCAAATAAAGTACAATTTCAAGTTCAAAAAGGTGCCTATTAAGTTAAAAATATATTATATTATTGTCATGGTTAACCCTTAAATGCATGAATATTTCACTAATCATTCTTACATATTCGGGTCTTTAGCGACCCCCATCTATATCTAACTCGGATGGATCTCCACCTGTCACGATAATACAAAACTCTCCTAATATTAGAATAACCATTACAGACGAATAAAATAAAGTATATTTTGTTACCTTTTGGAGCTTGGAAGGGGCTTCTCATTTTGAGAAGATGATAGTTTTGAGAATATGTTTGAGATTGCGAATATGAGCCCATTCGTGATCTCAAACATATTCTCAAAACTATCATTTTCAACATCTTCAAAATCAATATTTTGATCACTGATAGCTTCTCCAGATACTCCATCAAGTGACAGTGACAGTCATATTTGACTGCATTCAGTAATTGCTCTGCAGTAAATATCTGAGCCATTTCATGTTTTGCCTATTCTTTCATTTTCTGTCTGAATGAAACGCCACCTTGTAGAATAAAGGTGAATTGTGCTTATTCCGTCATTAAAGAAAAAAAATATATGTACACTGATACACACCTCGGGTCGTTAGCGACCCTATACAATTTTTACAAAAAATTAATAGGAAAATAGGCATTCTTTTATAATTTTATGATTTTATTTTCTTGTTATATTGTTTATAATGAATTGATTGAGGAATACTAAGAAGGTCGATGCCTAACTTTGAAAAACGAATGAAGAGGAGGGTAGTGAATGACGTCCCGGGTCAATAAAAACCCGAGGTATGCATTTAAGGGTTAAGGACTATTATTTTGATATTCTGTTTTGTTTCCTTTAGTTCCTGTTTCTTGCTCTGTTTAGTTTCGGTTTCCTTGGTTACTGATTATGTCTTCGTTAATTCCTATGGTTAAGTATGATTTGCACCTGTCTGTCAATATGTTCGCCTGGTATTTATACTCCCTGTTATGTTCAGTTCAGTGTCGGTTCTCGTTTATCAGTTAAGTGGTTAGCGTTTATTACTATGTGAGTTCCTGCGTTTGTTGGATTAAATTAAAGTCTCTTCACTTGTACTTTCATTTTCGTGCATGCTTACCACAACAACACATAACAGAGGAACTGACCAAAAGTAAAATGAACTTACCAGCAGTCTGCATGCTCTGTTTAGAGCAGGAGCAGCAAACCCTTGAGGACCACACAAGGAAATTTTTAGACCTGGCGTGCCTTACCCACTACCCAGATTGCTGCTACTCTTTTACTACACAAGCCTCAGTGAGCGATCCAAGGCATGCCTGCCCAGTGATGATCCTTGTTTGTGGAGTGGGTGCTGGTGAAAAACACATTGGCATTTACCGTCTGCCCCACTGAGGAGGACATCATCAGCCCCACTCCAGATCCAGAGCCCAGCTAGCCGCCTGCCACACCCTGCGTGAAGCCTATGCCAGAGTCTACCGCAGACATGGAGCCTTTGCCAGAGCCCACCACAGAGCCCGAGCCTGTCGTGATATCAGCGCCTAAGCCAGTTGGTGTCCGCATGGACTTTGAGGGTATGGAATGTAGCCCCGCCCACACTCCTGTCGCAGAGGGTGAGCTGCAGCTGGCATTTGCAAGATATTATGAGGATTTGGAAGAGTATTATCCCCATAGTCTCATGTATCCACTGGTCCCACTCAGCTCCACATCTCCTGCATCTCCAATGATCCCACCCACCTCCTTTTATCAAAGACAGCCAGTCCTTCAGCCCTGCCACCACTGGCTCCTTTTAGTCCCTCAGCTCTTCCTCAGTTGGCTCCAACCAGCAACTCGGATCTGCCTCAGGCACTCCAGCTCTACTTTGCTACGAGGATACCCTGTCTTCGCATTGGACCGCTGAGCCCTCCCTCGGCTCCACCTGGGACCATTGTCCTCATGGCTCCACTGGGCTCCCTCGTCCCTCCTGCTCCTTCTTGTTTAGATGTTGCTCTGCCTGCACCATGGACTTCCGTGCCTTCAGCTGTGCTTCGTCCCTCCACCCCTTTGGTTTAGCCTTGGTCCTCAATCCCAGCGGCTCTACCTTAGTCCTCTGACACCCTGGCTCCACCTTGGATGCTCGTCTCTGCGGCTTCACCTCGGCCTCTGTCGCTTGGTCTCTTCAGCTCCTACGTGGGCCTCTACCACCATCAGCTCTGTCTCAGTTTGTTGTCCTCCTGGATCTGCCTGCCAAGTCTCCACCATGGCTCCTCCCTCCCTTGATTCCGCTGTGGGCCTTCATCCTGGCTGTGCTCTGGATCATCCTCCTGTCTCTGCTCTGGCTCCTCCGACCTTCATCTCCTCCCTTGTTTCTCCCGCTGTCATCTACTCCAGTGTCACCCTTCGCCAACCCTTTTGTCCTCCTCCAAACCCCACTCCCTTGCTCCCTCCCTCTCTATCTCCACCCCTCCCTCCACAGTTGGACATTCAGTTACGGCCTGAGGATGCGCCTTCCAGGAGTCATGGTTATGGACTATCGATAGTCTGTTTTGTTTCCTTTAAAGAGGAACATCATCAGAATGTCAACTCATTATTTGCCGGCTCCTGCGTCAGCATCACATGCATGCATCGTGCTGCTCACGTGAACATTGTCGGCCAATATTGAGTCAGCGTTCTGACGTAGAACCTGGAAGCGCTGAAAGTAAACAACATAGGAGAATGACATAGAAGTGATGATATTTTTTGAATAAAGTCATTATTTTTGTTTTGTTTTTGCGCACAAAAAGTATTCTGATTGCTTCATAAAATTAAGGTTGAACCACTGCAGTCATATGGACTATTTTAACGATGTCTTTAGTACCTTTCTGTACTTTGAAAGTGGTGGTTAAATTACTGTCTATGGGGGATAAAAAAAATTCTCGGATTTCATCAGAAATATCTTAATTTGTGTTCCGAAGATGAACGAAGGTCTTACGAGTGTGGAACGATATGAGGGTGATTATTTAATGACAGAATTTTCATCATTCGAGTGAACTAACCCTTTAGTTTCAGTTCCCTTGGTTACTGATTATGTCTTTGTTTGTTCCTATATAACCATATGTTCACTTGGTATTTTTACTTCTTGTTATGTTCAGTTCGGTATTGGTTCTCTTTTTGTATTGCAAAAAAATAAATAAATAAATAAATCATGGTAATTATGAATACCTCATTAAATATCATAAATAAAACATAAGAACAAATATACAGTTTCCTTATAACATTCTAAGGCATAGTTCATCCAAAAAAACATATAATTTTTTATATATTATATAACTCACTCCAAAACCCATATGACATGTTTTCCCCCCATCTGGAACACAAACTAAGATGGATAAAAGATGAGCTAGAAGATGGTGATTGTTACTGTCAAGCTCCAAAAAACACATAAAAGTATCATAAAAGTAGGATATGACTCGTGTGCTGTATTTCAAGTCATCTGCATCCATGTGACGGCTTTATGTGAGGAACAAAATTAAATTTACATCATTTTACTGACTATCTCCCTCTACGCCATTCAAACTTAATGATGCATTGTATATATTGCATTAATGATACATGTATGTCTCTGTTACATAAGTGCAGACAATGAATGCACTCAACTCTATGTAAGGAAAAGTATAAATTGATTTTAAGCAGATTTTTTTTTTATGTTAAAATACTTTTGTCTTCCACCAGTTGAATGCAGTCAACTATAAGCCAGTTGAGTAATGAACAAATTGTGACTTTGTCATGACCTTTATTTATTTATTTATTTATTTATTTATTTTAAGTTATCAATTAAAATGAAGCTTTGAATTACAGTGTGTTTTATTTATTTATTTATTCCCCCCTAGGCATTCTAGTTACATGTCTACGCTTGTACATCCAAATATTCATCAGTTACTACAAGGAAACCGTAATACACCATTATTTATGCGTTATTTATCCTCAGAGTAAGAACAATCTTGTTCCATTTCCACACAGACACTTCCTGGATCACGACTCCAGTCACTGCGATGAAGTTCGCAAATGTGTCAATCCAAACTGATCGGGACATAATTTATGAACTACAGGTGAGAGAACTGACACTAGTAATTATAAATACGTAGCAGGGGAATTAAGCATCACAAATCTAATCTTGCTCAGAGCAAAGCCTGAATTTAATTTAAAATTATTCCTGGCAAGTGGCTGGGAGAGAAGCTTTAGGTTATTAACTTTTGCAGTGGGAAATCTAGATCAATTACTGATGCATGCAGATAAGTCTTCCTTGAGCATTTATGACCAGCTTCTTTTTTTGCTTCTTGTTTTGCTGCTTATTTGCTGTTGTTTTCCCTCACAGGAATCAAGCCTTTGCAAAATAAGCTGCCATATTGATTTAAACACATTTGGCAGCAAAGCGCCTCCCCATGCTAGTCAACTTTATTAATGATTTAAAATAAAAAGCTGCTTTGTGGCGTTTTGCATGTTAACAGGGTGTCAATCCTGGCTCCGCCTCACTGCTCTTCATATCCGCCACTAGTCAAATGTGGCATGGAGAGATTTGTGCTAAAAAGGCTCTTACATCTGAGTGAATTGGACACTTGAATGCTTGATGAGGCTTTGGATACTGACAAGTGACATAAAGCGAATCAGAAACGAATGGAACGCTTCTGAATAAACCAATTAGCCGCCTGCTGCACGGGCCAACCGGAAGCCAGGCTCGCACCGGGACGCAGTGGGTACTGCAGCCTGCCAAGAGGAGCTCTCGTAGAGAGGGGCACAAGCTTGTGATGGGAATACTAATGAAAAATGATACAATACAGGTAATGAAGCATTCTGCAGGAGAGCCCAGATTTCTCCTTCAGTGGCAGGTGTTCCAGAGAGCCAGTGAGAAAGGAGGAAAGAGAGAGTGACATTGAGTAAAAGCACGATGCACGCTTTACTGATTTAGAAAGACACCCTCCGCTCCGTTCTAATTAGGCCTTCTTCAGAATTCATTTTGACATTTGTGCTGCGCAAGGTGACGACACAAAAACCATGGAAATTAGCTTCTAGCTCTCAGAGGCGCCTTGCCCTTGCAACCCTTTGTATATGTGGAACCCGTACATCTGTCATTATACTTCAATTGGCATCCGTCCCCTGTATGAAATCTCAATCCGCTGTTTCCTCCAAGACGGCGAGAACACAATGCTCTCGTATTTTCTTCTCAGCGCGCTGCATTATTAACCGAAGATTCATATGGAAATATGGCCTCTTTCATCTGATTTCAAAGAGTTGCAGTTTAGCGCTGAAGATAGCTTTGCTTAATGAGTATTTTACTGCGTTTTTTTCTTTTTCTCTCTGGCGCATGGGACGGGGCTTAAAAACCTGCCACAAAGAACTCCTTATGAACTAATTGAGGGAATTACATCCTGCAGTTCTCGTGCATTTTGATTAGGGATGATCTCTCCCAACTGAAGTAAATACAGTAAACACACAAGTTTCTTTTAGTCATTGAAGCGACAAGATGTACTTGACTGATATGCACTGATACAGATTGTGTTGGGTATGTAACTTATTCAGGATACTCAGAGCACATTTGTTACTGGTTCATCTGGTATTTCATTATGAGATTTTACCTGAGATGGACTTTTATCAGGGTACATACTAGATTTAATTAGACCTGAATGAAAACAAGACTGTGAGGGTAAGATTTACAGACGTTTTTTACCTTGGTGTTGATCATTGAAGCAAGACTGAAAATACTTATTTTCCAAAAAATGTGTGTGGTCAAAGACTTTGGAAATAATGGGTTGTGAAAATTAGATGTGACATGCAACAATTATTGAACAGGAGGGAGACCAGAGGCAATTGCAACACATTTTACATCAACTTGCAGACTGCTATAAATCTACTTGCCATATTTTGGTAATAAGAACCATAATACTTTCATTGCTTCAATATTTTTAAAAGGTGAAACTATTCAGTAATATTAATATGGTACTAATTCTTTCAGCTGTCAGGAATAATGTGGGTTAAACCAAAGGCAGATGTGCATTATTTAAGAAATAAGGTATGAGAGGCTGTCCCCAGTTGTTGTTCCCCGTTGTTAGGCACGACGCAAAGCGGTTACCATACAATACAAATATTAAAGCCAAAAATTTATCAATGCAACTTTTATGAAGTACGTTTTCACTAAAGCATTCCTTCCGCCGAGAAAAAAAAAAAAAAGTCCCTGACCGTGAACAGCAACAGAAGTTACATTATTACGCCGTTAGATGGCGGCAAAGAATGTCTTTATGAGTGTGTCAGTCAGTAGCGAAGACTTTTGCATTGAAAAGACTGAATTGTTGTGAACACAGAACAAGACGCAACTGACAAATGCTTTGACTAGCGCTGTCAGTCACGGGAAAAGCCCTTAACTGTTAAAAGGACAGGATAATACATCAGACATTTAAACAGATTTTTTATTATGAACATAGGACTGACCTGAAGGAAAATGCTAAATCTGAACGCAGGTAATAAACTCGCTCAATCGATCTCTTTCTCACAATTCTCTTCTACATAATACAGTAAGCTTCAATGAACAATATCAATTGAGAACAAACAGTTTACGTTGCTAAGAGTGGTTGCTAAGAGTGTTGTGTAGTGATACACAGAACAGTTGGGTGAAGCGGTCATAGATGTGTTTTATTGTGAATAAAACACAGCTATTGACCAATCAGAATCAAGGACAGGAACTAAACGTTTTATAAAATTGTATTAAATACATTAAATAATTTTAATAAACCATGCTGCACAGCTGATGAGTCAAAAACATTGTCTTCATGTACTGACGAGATTCAGGGATCGATGGATCGATGGTTAGGATGGATGGATGGATGGATGGATGGATGGATGGATCGATCAATCAATCAATCAATCAATCAATCAATCAATCAATATTGACCACTGTGTAACCACAAACTAAACAGCACAAAACAATGAATATGAACACCTAATAAAACAATTAAAAATATCTATACTATACAGGTATCTATACTTTATCTGATCTTAGATCATTTGATGGAATAATGTTTACTAGACCATTTAAGGAGATTTTTTTTTTCAGTCATAACATTTCTATGAAACAGTGCCCTAATTGCCCCTAAAATTTGACTAAGCATGTGCCGAATGCATGCCTTCACTGTATCTTGATTGTGATTGACAAAATGTATTGTGCGGCAATCACACCCTGTAACAATTTCTCCCAGTCTCCCCTACTTCTATTGCCCAGAGTCTCATTTTCATTCATGTCAAATTAAAAACAACATCCACCCTGACTAAGGTCCATAGACAGATCAATCAAATTAACTTCACTGCCCCTCATCCCTCAGTATTTCACCACAAAACTCTTTCAGCATTAGTTGTCTGCTTTGTCTTGTGATTGAGTGGTTGGAATAAAGTATAGGACAGACCTTGGATGATATCATTTATTTCTCTTTTAGTATGAGACATTTGCATGTAGTTAGAGGACTGTTCTCTTCTATCCCAAAGTCCCACATCACTGCTGTATAATCTGCATTCTGCTCCAGTTGGCCTGCTTTATCTTCACATATGGTGTTGTCAGAAAGAATTACAGAGACGTTCTCTTTTGTATGGATTTTTTGGGGGGTTCATTACAATGTTAATGTCATAATATACAGTAGATGCAGGTGAAATACATGGAAATGTGTGAGACACAATATAGTCCTCAAAGAAGTGATTTACTGTAAAGTGAAAATGGCATGTCCCATCTGCAGTGTTCTCCTGCAAGCTCCATATGGACTGGAGTACCGGCCAAAAATGCTTTCTGACATCATACTTTAAGATCCAGGTATTACTGTTTGAAGAACATGTTCTTTTAAAAACAAAATGGCATAAGTTAATGCCTGAAACCACATTGTATCAATTATTTTGTTCTAAATATACACCGATCTAATAATCTACTGTCATAACTAATTTGACATAGCTATAACCATAATAGCACTTGATAACTGGTTTGAACGAGTTTCTAATTGAGTCTAGCTTTCATGCTAACATCTTAAAGTGGATTTACATCTGCAATTACAAGAGAACAGGACGAAGCCCACAGGACAGAGAAATCACAGGTCTCTTTAATGTTGTAGATTTCCATTCTCTGCTGTTCTCAGATTTTTCTCCTTAGAAAGAGACCCCAGCAAGCTCACATGTCTCTCCTCTGGAGTTTCATAAAAGATCTCAACAAAGTTGCACACTGTGTTCAGATTTGCCAAATCACCAACACAAAGATATCAATAGGAATTTTCTTCAAAGAGCAAATGATTTGAGCTATGGATTTATAACTCTTTACTCTTACCGTATGTCATAATTTGTCTAATTTGTGTATATTATGTGACCTGTGCTGGCAAAATGAGTCACAATGAGCAAATAAAAAACAAAACAAAACAAAACAAAAAAACAAATTTCTATTCACATTCTCTATTAAAAAAAAAAAAAAAAAAACTTCAAAGTTATGTATGACTGAGCTACACCAGTTTGAAGTCAATATAGGGTCAGCAAAGTCAATTTTGAGTTAAAGTTTTCTGAAGGTTCCAAAACAACCAAACCTTAAAATTCCTGGTAATACCACCAAATTTAGCACAAACCAAGTCAGAACCCATATCTATAGGAATAAATATACATTCAACTTTTTTCCCATAATTCCACAATTGTTTGATTAACATTAACGAAACAGACAGCCTATATTAAGACCTACTGTTATCACACTGATCTAATATAATGTTACACATCAGATGTTTTTTCCCAACAGTTAACCAAACGTTCACTTAAGACAAATAACGTTTGCGTGAATACTCGCCAAGACAGATTTTTTGAAATAGCCTACTGTGATTCTGTGTATATATGTATATCAGGATATATGTATATTTTGTCTTTGTGCATGCGCTTCAGATCTGTCAGTCAGTATGAGTAAAATCGTTTTGTTTACATCAGCATGAATCTGAAAATCACATTTCATTGGTTCAGACTCGTGCTATTGAGAATTCGCTATGAATATTCACAAAGTTGAAATGCTGAGCTTTACAACAATACCAAACTTGTGCTGAGTGGAAGCGCCAGTCGTCAAGAAGCGAGTAGAAAAAAACTCCTTTTTTTCATGGTCAACTGAAAGAAACTCCTCTCAGAAAATGTAATAATAAAGATACTTTTAGATGTTTAATTGCTATTTGGAGCATTGGGATTGCTGGACGAGGGCTTTATGAACTCATTTTTGTGAAAACGCCAAGTTCGACCAAAATTGACATTTTTCACTTGTTTTGTCTGTAGCTCGAATTAGCCCGTGCACATTCCGACTTATTTTGCCAGCACGGGTCACATATAATATAATATAATATAATATAATGCACATTTTTTTATTATTTTATTTTTCATTTATATTTTATTTTTTTACATTACCGAACAAAAGTCTGGAATACTGTCAAGAATAGAGTATGTTGTGAAATAATATTTAAATTTAAAAGATCATATATATATATATATATATATATATGAATATATTTTAAAATGTAATGTAATTTATTCCTGTTATGGTAAAGCATAATTGAATTTTCAGCATCATTACTGCAGTCTTCAGTGTCACATGATCCTTCAGAAATCGTTCTGATATGCTGATTTTGATCACAGGAATAAATTACATTTTACAATATACTAAAATAGAAAACAGTTATCTTAAATTTTAATAATATTTCACAATATTACTGTTTTTGTATTTTTTGATCAAATAAATGCAACCTTGGTGAGCAGAAGAGACTTCTTTCAAAAACATTTAACAACCCCAAACGTTTGACTGGTAATGTATTTGAAGAATTTTAGAGAAGCATTTGAGAAAATGATGAAGTAGATCTCCTGATCTATGAAAAAGACATCCTAAGAGCAATATATTTTCTTCTTGGGCATTTGATGGCATCTGCCTGTCAGGAGGTAAATGACTGCCGGCATGAGTTAAAAGCAATAAATCAGGTTCAGAAACATCATGCAGGTAATCACTGTGGTTAAGAGGCAGTGATGGTGCATTAACCCCAGTAATGGGTGGGTTTTGGTTGAGGATGGGCCACCATATGTCATTAAGCACTTTCGAGCCACATGAGTGCAATACTGCTAGTTCCACTGAATTACACCACTAATTAATCATCCCATTATGCAGTAATGCAAGGGGTATTGCTTGTGTCAGGATGGGTCATCGGAATTTGTGAAAAGTAGCTTCTTAGATCATTTGTCCAACATTTCAGACATACGTAACCTTTGGCCCACAGTGGGGCTGCTCTTCACTGAAAGCCTATCAGATTGATGTGTCTTTGTGCATTCTGGCCCATCAAGCCAGTTCTCAAAGCTTTAACCTCTTTATCCATTTACTATGAAGGCAAATGTGGATTACCTCTGATTAATGAACACAATGAATTCAGAGTTTAAGGCATAAAAATTCCCCCTTGAAACAATGGAAGATCAAATAGCCAGCATTCTCATTAAACCACATTCATATGTATTAGTAAAGGGGTTTGAATGTATTATTTAGATGAATTAAAAAAATAAATAATAAAAAAAGCAACATGAAAGATGAAACATTATCAAAGATTAAAAGAGCATCTGGTCAATTATGTCACAATGATTAAATTTTGAATGCTGAATCCCAGCTCAACTGGTCAAAGTAAAGAACACGTTTCAACACATATTAAAAGTTTCAGAGGGTGGATTTTTAAATGTGTCACCATTTTGTCTGAGCCACAGTGCAGTAATGCACATGCTCACAGCAGTAAAAACAGTAATATTGTAAAAATATTATTGCAATCTATAATAACTGTTTTCTGCTTGAATATATTTTAAAATATAATATATTCCTGTGATGCAAAGCTGAGTTTTCAGCATCATTACTCCAGTCTTCAGTGTCACATGATCCTTCAGAAATCATACTAAGATGCTGATTTGCTGCTCAAGAAACATTTCTTATTATTAAAGGGATAGTTCACCCCAAAAATTAAAATTCTGTCATCATTTATTCACCCTCAAGTTGTTCCAAACCTGTATAATTTTCTTTGTCCTGCTGAACACAAAGGAAGATATTTTGAAGAATGTGTTAAACTGAACAGTTTTGGGGCACCATTGACTTCCATAGTAGTTTTTTTCCTACTATAGAAGTCAATGGTGCCCCAAAGTGGCCTGGTTGCAAACTTTCTTCAAAATATCTTCCTTTGTGTTCAACAGAACAAAGAAAATTATACAGATTTGGAACAACTTGAGGGTGAGAAAATGATGATAGAATTTTCATTTTTGGGCGAACTATCCCTTTAAATGTTGAAACCAGTTCAACTTGTCTTTTTTTCTGTATTTTTTTTTTTTTTTTTTTGATGAATAATAGGTTCAAAAGAGCATTTATTTGAAATCTTTTCAAAGTTATTATTATCTATGCGTGGCACATCACAGACGAGCATTTGTGGTTAAAAAGTATATACATTTTTATTTTTTTAGAAAATGACCAATCGTTTCGCTAGATAAGACCCTTATTCCTCGGCTGCGATCGTGTAGAGCCCTTTGAAGCTGCACTGAAACTGCAATTTGGACCTTCCACCCGGTGAACCCACTGAAATCCACTATATGGAGAAGATTCCTGCAATGTTTTCCTCAAAAACCTTAATTCCTTTTCGACGAAAGAAAGACATGAACATCTTGGATGACATGGAGGTGAGTAAATGATCAGGAAATTTTAATTCAGAAGTGAAGTAATCCTTTAAGAAAGCAGCATGGGGAAATTTTTAGTTGATGTATGTATTTATTGTTTTTACAAGCACCCCAGTTTGAAAACTCCTGCCATAGAGGACCATACTGTGTACTTGGCCCATTTTAGAGTGATTACTAAATTCTACATTTCTGGATTCTTTTTTAATATTGTTTTATATGATGGGCATTAGAAGGGCATTAAATGGTTTAACTGAGCGTGACAAAGATCAGCTGTTTCCATTTGGTTATAGCAACAACAGCTGCCTTTATTTTAGTTACTTTAGCAAGCAGTGTACATATTTAAGCAAAACATCTTAACTCAACACGAACAGTTGGCTGCTTTTCAGTCTATGTTTATGTATCATTTCAACCCATGAAGCAGGCAGCACATTATGGTGGGCTGTAATTATATAAATCATCACACAACAACAGAGTGACAGACTAAAGTCTGAAAATAAGCACAGATCCAGCGTGCCACTGTCCCATTACTGCTTCAACATCCCTAATCTGCTGTGCAGGGGGCGTTCTATTCTATCTATGATTTTAAGCCAATTACATTTCAATGAACTGGCTGCTTTTGCCATTTACAGTCATAGGCTTTAAGAAACTGTGACCAGATGAAAGTTATTCAGTAATGAATTCATTTTTCATCCTATAGTTCACACATGCACATTTCTCATACACGCGCCCACCTCAAGAGACTGTGGTTAATTACACAGAAAGGTGCACGTTCACAAGGTGTCTTGTGTTGAACAGCACCAGTTGGCTGAGGGAATTAAAACAATTCAAAGGTCAAACGCACTACTGTAAGGAAATGTGCCTCTAATTACTCCCATATGCTAACATTAATTCATCCTACTTCTACATATTTAGGGTATAATAATCTGCACTTGGTTGTCATGTTAAACATTGGTGTTCATTGCACTGTCTATGCACTTTGTGAGAGCAAACAGCCACAGACCAAGGTAAAACCCAAACCATGAACCTTTACAACAGTGGTCTCTAACCGCATTGTTAACCAAAGTATAAAACTAGCTAGTTGTTTTATATTCCCGAAAGATATCCATTTGCCATATTCACTTTTTATTACTTTCATATCTGTCCATGGAAAAATAAAGATACCTCTTGATAGCCTGACTCGATACTGTTAATGACCTCACACAAGCATTATAAATTATTTTCTATATGGCATTATTAAATTATTCATTCTGACAGATCTCTGGAGGTGTTAAACAATCTTCTAACTGAACGGTTATGAAGCAGTTCCACGTATGTGGACAATTTTATAATTCTGTATCATTTCACCTCCTCTAGCAGACGAACCTGAACAAGACAATTGATCAAACAAATTGTATAAAAATGACCAAGAATTTTGAGATTTTCTGAAATTACTTTTAGTAGCTATGGATTTCAGCAGCTGGGTGAAAGCTGATTAGGGCGACTGTCCAGCCAAAAATACTGTAATAGCATGTCATAATGTGACTGTAAGTCATCTATATGGCTCGGCAGCAGGGCACAGGGACTTTAAAAAAGCTATATATGTACAACTATAAAAAATATTCAACACAGGCTCACTGGAAAAACCTGCCTCTACCTACATTTTTGCAAAACATATATACCAATACATAATGATGAATAATTATAAATATTATGAATAAAGGGGCAGATTATCAATTTAAAAAAGGGCTTTTTTCACACGGTTCCTTGCACAATACTATGTTATGACCTCAAAACACTTTTACCACAGTGCATGATTTGTAAAATAATACATTTTGATGTTTGTATCACATAACCAGTTCCATATATGTGTCTTTTCTGACATAGTAAACTTGCTCTGTAGCTTACCTGGTACAGCATTGCTGGAATGAGTCCTGTGTGAAACACGAGTCATGATAACTCATGATTACTAATATTAACTTATGAACCTTACTGTAAATTGTTACCAATCTTTCTCATAATACAAGTAACTGCAGTGAAATTGAGACAATTTTACCGATCGCACTGAGACATTTAAAATGACACCAAACATGAAACGGAAACAAAATTGATTCACAAGATGCATAATGTATGGTATATAGAGATTCATAGAGATGTATATGTAAAGATTTTGTATCGTATTGGTGTTTCGTCCAGACAGATCCAGCATTTTGGGAGCCTGAAACAGCTATTTTTTTAAACCAGGTCCCAGAGTGGATAAATCTGAAAATGACATCCTTGTGTTTTCGTGTGCACAGCCAATCCGTATATTTTGTGAAATTATGATGTCATCACCCCACGTCTCGACCCTAGTCAGACACCGCTACAACAACAACAACAACAATAGCGGACTACATGCTAGTATTTGTGCCGCAGAAGCTACTGAACCTATTAGCTTTATATACAGCGTGCAAGGTTGTCTAAGGTGTGCAAGCGTGCAAGGTTGCAAGTCTAATTCTCTGTTTTTAGTGTATCTCTGTGGCAGAATTACAGTGCTAGGGCGTAGATTTGGTTTGAACATTGGGGGGGTTAAACGTTGGTATGCTGCCTGTTTTTTTGTTTTTTTAATTAAAAAAATAATAATCTGTTTTATGTATAGTGTTATTGGATAATTTATTTTGTATTTTCTTTTCTTTTCTATCTATCTATCTATCTATCTATCTATCTACAAGCGTTTATGATCAATAGATTGTTTGATTAAAATGAGTCGAAATGAACATATGCTTTAACTGATTACAAATTCAACATATACAAATATGAAAGGTAACATTTATTTTGAGCTTATACACCTCATAACTTTATGAAATTTATGTATAATCATTCATCAAATTTTAACATAACTGAGAGATTCTAAAAAGAAAGAAATTATGTTAAATATTGAAACTGCCAGTAGGCGGCAGCGATTCTATGTTTTAATGAGTGAGCCACTTAAATCGTTCATTCAGCCAATTCGTTCTAAAGTCAGATTAATTTAGGAAGAAAACAAACACTGATGTGAATAATTTTGTCATTGATAATTACAGACACTATTGAAAAATGAATTAACATAATAGATAGCTGTTTTGGTAACTTGTTATACTGATAGTTATGGCTAAATTGCAATGGATTAGCTAGCTAAAATATATGTGGAGTGTACTTAGCTACTAAACAATATTCTCATACCTCGTTCTCAGTACATGTTTTATTCTTTTTAACGTCCCTCTTTGACCAGCAGTTTAATATAGTCTGCTGGGCAGCACTTAGTAACTGATGGATTTGAAAATAATGGATTATCCCCCATCCCCCCACAAACTACGCCCCTGACTACATCGTTTTGAGATGGTTTCAGTGGTTTCGTGTGTACGCAGATATGTCTTGAGACGAGGAAAAAGAAGATCGGATAGGGAAAGCTCTGGTTTTGTGTGGATGTGACCTTAGTGAACTTTCAGTGACTTGAGTCAGGGGGAAGGAGAGAGAGTCGGTAGAGGGGGATACACAGATAAGCGAGGAGAGAAGGCGATGTCCTGTGCTCTTTCTTTGAGATCTTCTCTCCAGATTAGTGAGTTTTATTGTTCTATTGCTTGGTGTTTGATCTCATGTTCTGTCTTAACAGGAAAACCAGTGTTACAAAATGATGAAAACCCAGATATGGAATGTTTTTACATGTCATATTATACATAATAGTGCCATTCTGTGTGTTTTGAAAGAAGGAAATTAAGGATATGATTAGGCTCCATGTGGACTACCTGGTGACTGCGGATCTATAATACCTGGAGAAAGCTGTCTGTTAACATTTTAATTTATAAAATAAAATCAAATAAAATAAAATATTAAAGGATTGTGCGGTTAAGCATCTTCCAGCAAGAGCAAACAGGGCCATGCTAACTAGACAAACTTTGAAAAACAGGTAAAATGGTTGACAATTTATTTTGAATGAATGAATGTATGTATGTATGTATGTATGTATGTATGAATGAATGAATGAATGGATGAATGGATGGATGAATGAATGAATAGATTCACAGTCTATTTGATCACATGGTGGGATTGGAGTCTTGAGCTGAATTTGCATCATGTAGTTGGCAGAGAGAATCATGCAGAAATCTGCGAAGTGCAGTTAATTAGAAGAGGCAAGTGACTTTTTACAGTCGGAATTAAACCCCTCAGACCATGTCAGGGAGAGTTCTGGTTGCCTTTCCACAGAGAGTCTACTCTGTTTAGACCCCATCATGATTTACTGATGAATGACACTTGCTACAAATGAGGAGAGGAGTGTGTCAGTACAACATTGCAGGCCCCTTTTTGAAATAAAGGAAATTTTCAAAATATTCAGTACACATCAGTATTCTGGGCTCAGAACTCACATAATAGGCAATTAATGTCACTGTATGGTTTCCTGATTAACATGCAAGCTCACGTTTGATAGACGTTTTTATTTGAACTACTATATAGTCTCCAGTCCAAATGGACTATTTTCTTTTTCTTTCACTTGCATAGGCAGAAGGTTAAGCTCTGTCACACTATAGTGTCTTTCAGCATCAGTGTTTAAGGTCAGCTTACAGTAAAGATGTGTAGCTTTCCATGTATTCCCATCATCCAACAGAAATTTGATTTTCATCCTCCCCACCGTTCCAGATGACATAATCCTTTTCAGCTGAGGATTTGCAGTCCAGGCCATGTGTCCTACTGGAAGTGTAAATGTAATTGTAGAGCAAAGAGTTGTCCATCAAAAAATAAGAAGGAATGTCCAGAAGGGCTGTCTTTGGATCAATGCAGGCAGTATGTGGTATTGCAAGATTTGGTTCCAGGGCTCAAGTGAGATCTTCAAATGTTTAATACCTCTCAAGTCACATGAGACAAACTAAAGCATCAGTTCCCAACACTCCTAGATTTCCTGTTCTTGAGGAGGCTGAAAAACAGCATGCGGTAACCACTTAGTCTACAGTAAGACCATGCATGCTTGAAAATGTCAAAATCCAGAGCAAATATGATCAGTATAGTTCGCTGATGCATGGTAACAACAGTGTCTCTTGAAATAACTGGGGAACAAGTCTCTCATGTAGACAACCGAATTAACAACAACAATTCATCACAAGAGTGACACACAAACTGACAGTAATTTTCTATCCCAGTGCAGATGTAGGTGTGCATTACAGAAAGGACATTTGTTTTGCAACAAAACAAATGATTAAAAATCATTCATTTTGACTAATTATACCTATTTGTTTCATGATAATTAGCATATCAAATTAAAACATATGTTAAATTTGCCATGCATGCAAGTCTACATAAAAAAAAAAAAAAAAGAAAAGAAAAAAGTATTCCTGTTTAGATTCCTTTTGCAGAGTCCATAAAATGGGCAATACATTTCTATACAACATTTTCAACATTTATGAAATACCCTGTATGCTGAGTGAAAAACATGGCATCTAGTGAACTTCATTGAAGCAAGCAAACTACAAGTGATCCAAAAGTCAGCACAGTTGTTCCCTGTAGTAATACAGGGAGTTCAGATTTTGATGATCAGTGTGGAGTCATGTAAGCCACAGTATGCAGCCCAAATGCACACAAGTGCTTTCTTCACTCTGATAAAGCATTTCCTTTCTGCATTTAACTGCTTTTTCTTCTCCTAGTTATTCATGAAAGGATAAGTCAGTCAAGGTCAGACAACAGTACGCAGTTTATGATTAAAAACTATTAGCGTGTGACCAGAGTTGTGACACTGTGTGCACATGCTCACGGAACACAGGTTTCAATCCAGTGTACATCCTGTCCTGTTCAAAGTTCCCCCTCTCTCTCACCATTTCCCTGTATCTAACGGTCCCCTCCATTAAAGGGGACCTATTATGCCCCTTTTCACAAAATGAAAAATAAGTCTCTGGTGTCCCCAGAATGTGTCTGTGAAGTTTCAGCTCAAAATAACCCACAGATCATTTATTATAGCTTGTCATATTTGCCCTATTTGGGTGTGAGCAAAAAACACACCGTTTTTGTGTACGTCCCTTTAAATGCAAATAAGCTGCTGCTCCCGGCCCCCTTTCCAGAAGAGGGCGGAGCTTTAACAGCTCACGCTTCAGATGCTCAACAAAAACAAAGCTGAAGAATCTCACACAGCCAAAATGACAATTGTCAGTAATGGTGTTCAGGCTTACATTGTTCAAACCGGAGCCGGACACTGATGGAGAGAATCAGGAAGAAGTTACAACTTTTAGAATGGAACTGGACGTTTCTGAATGGTTAATGGATAAATGTATGTAGTTGGTGTGGAGTTGATTCAACTCATCGACTAGCATGTGCCGTCATGTTAAACTTTTGTGCAAATCCATTGCTGAATTGACCCAGCCCAACATGGCCTCACCGCCTTTCTTGCGTGTTCCCAGGGGAAGGGTTTATGTAAATTTTGGGGTTCATGATGTCACCAACCCTGGAAGGAGCACGATGTAGTCCATACCAGCCATTTTTAGTCCTTAAAAAGCGATTTAAGAGAAAATATCTCCCTTTGCATTGAACTTTGAGTGTCGTAACTTTGCAGATGTTGTTTATGCTCAAACAGCAACATTACACACTAACTAAAGGTAAAAAAGTGAAATCATAATCAAGGACCCCTTTAAAAGAAAAAGACCAGAATAAAAAAAAAAAAAAAAAACTCACTACTGTGCTAATAACAAGGTCAGTGCTGTCATGTGTAGCTTCCTTCCAGCACTTACGCAGCATACTGTAGCTTTCAGGGGTACCACACATGTAGAATATTTGATATTTGGCTTATACTAGTTACACTACTATGGTAACACCTTGGTAAATGCAGTTTCAGTATTGTCTGTTTTTGCTCCATTTTGCCAACAAAAAAATTGTTCCAAAAAGCCACAGCAGAATGGTTGCATATCTCAGAGCAACACACAGTGGTGTTTTTGTTACTGAATGAATTTGCGTTTTGAACTAATCATTTGAGTGAATGATTCAATGACCCATTCAATAAGACAGTTATGCGCTTTGTTCTTGATTCCTGAATAAACTAGCCATTTTGGACAAAATGGTTGAATAAATTATTCAATGACTCACTTATTAAAACTGTGACATGCCAGCATCTACAGCTTTTTTTTTTTTTTTTTTTTTAAGTATTGTTGCATTTTTTTTATTTTGCCATTTTTAAAAACAAAATATTAATCTCATTACATTATGTACATATATTATGCGTGCATTATGTATGTACATTATGTGTATATATGCAATCAAGCCAACTTTAAGCTGCATTAAACAGTCATTGCAAATACATATAATGTAAACAGACACGCATACACAGGAATTCACATTGATTTTAAGAATGGTATAATGCGTATAAGCCGGATGTGGACCTTCAGCTCAGACTTGTTTGGTGAAACTGACATTTGTCTTTATTGAGGTTCAGTCCAGCCTCATTACTCTGGCTCAACCCAGCACATAGGTCAGCATTGTGCAGATAAGGTGATGCTCCATAAATGATCCTGTTGTCTAGGAAACACTGGACAACCCTCCTTGTTAGAATCCCTCTGGTCTACATGTGCATGCCACCTGTCTTCTTTGTGACAGCAATAGGGTACATCCATTCAGAGTTTTGTTTATTATTTAATTTTCCCCAAATCTTTTTAGAGATACGATGATATGAATGCACATTCATTATGCTATGTGCAGACATAAGTCATAATATTACATTTATGTAGTGGACTGTAGTAACTTTAGTTGACACGGGAAGAAAGAGGCGGGAACCGGCAAAGGTTAAACACAACTTTAATATAATTATCAAATAAACAAACCACAAAACGAAAGTAAAATGCCAGCAGTTCCTCACGGACAACTGCCAGCCACACAAACATAACAAAACATAAAGTAAAATCCAGACCTGGTCCTCTCTCGTCCTTCACTGTCGTCGCTGCTCCTTTTATGCTTTCGGAGCTCCTCTGTGAGAGATACGAGACCGGTGCAACGCGCAGCTGACACTCTTTATCACTCGCGTCACCGGCCTCACGCCGTTCCCTCATGGCTCTCGCCCCGCCCTGCTCGTCACATACCCCCATCGCCCCTCGCAAACCGGGGGGTACCCACGAGACTGCGCTCTACTCCCCCCGGGGCCCAGTCTCGGCGGCCGCAGCACCTGTGGGTAAGGACAGACGAGACAAGAGAAAAGGAGATGGAAGCACAGGGAGCGACAGACGAGGAGGGAAGAGAGGACAGATGAGACGAGAGAAAAGGAGATGGAAGCACAGGGAGCGACAGACGAGGAGGGAAGAGAGGAAAAAAAATTCTTAGTCCGGTTCCCGGCCACGCTGCCGCTCGGTCCTTAGCCAGCCGAGAGGCTCTTCCTCGCGGTGCCATGCGATGGTACTGGACGCTCGGTGGATGGCTCGATTCTCCTCCGCTCCCTGGCGGCCAGCGATGGCTCCTCCGGCTGAGGGCAGCCGGCAGCTCCTCCCCCGTTCCATGATCCTCCCCTTCATGGCAGACCGCAGCAGGCTCCGGCCCATGGCGAACGGCGGCGACTCCTGCGCTCCCTTTTAGACGGCAGGCACCCCACCTCGACCAAGGAGCATGGCAGCGAGTTCTCTGTCCCACCTGTTGATCAATCGCTCCAGCACCACCGCCTCGGGCAGCCACTCGCGGTCTTCACACTCCCGCGCTGCCCGACCTCCTCGCGTCAGATTAATCTCATTTATAGAGTGCCTTTCAGCAAATTAACCCAAGTTAGACAGCACCCAACATATTGCCAGAATTATTTGAATGAATTCTTTCAGAATTTTTCTTCTAAAAGCAGTGTTTTGTTAATAGCTTGCAATTAATTTTTTCCTCAAATTTTTATCAACAATTGGCTTTTTTAATATATTAAAAAATGGCAGATGAAAATTACACTGATTTTACTTCAGAATGTACCTCGAATTTATGTAGTAGTCTTTTGAACATCTCTCGGCCTTCACCATACATTCTCATTTTGCATTCACTAAGCAGAGCTTCCACTTAATTTCATTTAAAGCCACAGATAACAACCTGATACCTGCGGTTTAAGACCAGTGAAAACATCTATTCATAACATTCATTCCTAACATTCATTCCACATTCACTAGAGTTCTGTAGGTGATATTATGTTATCATTAAAATAAACCAATGCTGTCAAGAGTACAGTCAACCTTTCCTTTAAAGTCTGCTTGAAACAGAAGTTGTGATTATCTTTTCTTTCCTAATTTGATGTAGCCTATATCTGATTGAAACAGCTTCTGGAACAAGAAAAAAATGTAGGGCGGGACTTGATTTTGTCCATGGAGAAATGATTGGATGGTTGTGGTTTGCTATTGGTTGATCTCAGGTTGCCCCATCCTCACGCCAGTAAGCACATCCTCAGAGAGGAGAAGAGATGTCGCTGCAAGAGGGAGGGGAGTTATTTTGATTAAAAATTATGAGGGCACATGAATTTTTTAAAATAAAATAATGATGTGCATGCATAAGTTATTTATAATAAATACTGCAATATTCCATAAAAAAAAAAAAAAAGTACATTTTGATTTCATGTTGACAAAGTAGTTGTTCTCTCCAAGAATGTATTTAGTTATATGATGCACATGCAAAGAAATTCATTGTTGAGGGCCCCAAGCTTCATATTTTCCTTCAGGATGCTTTTTTCTTATATCTGTCTGAAACAGTTTGTGTCTTGCAGTACTTTTGTGCAGCCACCACATTTTTACTTTCTGCCACGTCTTTTGCATCAACATTCACAGACTCAAATTGTCTTCTCAAGTGTTAAATCAGATTTCAGACTGCAGTCTGGTCATGTACCATTTCACTATCTATGTCTCTAAAGCCACATGTTGTGACAAGCTCACATAGCGCTGCCACATCATGATACACGAACTCACCAACAGCTTGTGTGCGCTACCTGAAACATTACCACTCTGTGATCGTCTTCAACCAATGGAATATGCTTCAGTCTTCACAGCTACCTTGGTAATGCTTCATGTGAAGAAAGTTTTGTTCTTATTAGGGCAACTTTTTTTTTTTTTAACCTGATTGAACAACTGGAATGTCTGCTATTTATCTCTTAACTGTCGTTGTGAGTTTGATCTTTAATTAGTGCCTTCATTTCTGTTCTTCACTGCTAATACTCCCCTTTTATCTTTCATCTCTGTTCTCATATATTTGATCTTACTTATTGTTTGATAAGCAAGGGAAAAGCATTTGGTTGTGGATTGCTCCCTACCCTGCTTCTCACCTCTTTTGCTGGTCTTTTATGGTGTACAGATTTTCTCTCATATGTTTGGTTTCAAAAAGCAAAGCAGTGTGGATGAGCAAACTACAATATTGGTGAGCCACATATTAAAATATTAAAACGACTTGCAATACAGGGAGCATGATTTGTAGATTATTATTTTCCATTGTTCACTGATCCCCACACATACACTTTGTGTATATACAATATGTCCACAAATGTTACGACAAATTATACATCTTTTGAAGGGTCTATGAGTTTAGTGTCAGTATCTGGTCTCTGTTTTATGAAAGACATGCTTCAGCTACAGTAATATAGTAATTTGTGTTGGAAATGAAAACAACAAAATCAAAACAAGAGATGAATTCAATCCGTCACATTTTGGTAAATTGCATCCATTGAAAAGAATAGCACTTTTTGTCCTCAAAAGCATTAAATCTATGATATATTTATATATTGTCCATTGCTTACATCAGATTTTGCATGTACAATCTGCCCTCCTACATTGTCCTTCAAGAAAATATGCAATCTGATCACCATTTATGTTGTAAATATGATTGTATACATTAAGTCTGGTCCACATTAAAAGGTTTTTAAAATATTATCAGATTTTCAAAATATGAGAGAGAAAAAAGAGAGAGAGAGAGAAAAAAAAACAGCACACACTAACAAATTCCATTTACAAACAACCAGATTCCTGACTGTGAACATGGGAAATCTCGCAAAATCTCTCGCAGTCAAACGTGACTATAGAGTAAACAAACATGGCGGACGACGGACAATAACGACGGAATAAATTGTGATAATAGTGTTTGAACTGCTTTTTTTTACAGATAATTTGCGGGGTAAAAATAAATGAATGGATGAAGTCGTGTTATGCTTCTGTCTTCCGTCATCTTGCTTTCTGATTTGGTATCATTTCGTTCCACATGACAATCTACAGAGTGTGTGTGTGCATTTGTCTTCGGGGTTCCCACCACAAAACAGGATTTCTGAGCGTTAATATTCAACATATTGGATATTTACAATTTGAGATTGGTGCGACCTGACGTTCTTCTGAGCAGATTTAATTATTCTTAACATACCTCACACTACAGGAAAGTCTGATAAAATACTCTGTAGAACCATCAAGATACTCGGGACTTTACCTATAGGATTGTCGGAAGGGGAGAATTAGGCCCAAAATCAGCCTGATTGTCTTGTAGTGTGTGGGTGCCTTTAGACTCTCACAAACAAATGAGCCCGTCTCCAGAGTTTATTTTTCAAAATAGGGCAGTACAAGTTTTAATATGACCCTTTTCTAGGATTTTCCAATCCTACATTAAGTCACTGAAACTCATAGTTAATTATTTTAGAGATGTGCAATGATAAAAAGTTCCCAGGACATGTAATTTAGTAAAAATGTGGGAATTGGTTTAGGATCTGAATACTTGGCAGGACATTTTATCTATGATTGCAATGGCACTAAAATGGTTTATGATAAAAGACAAGACATTTTATCTTATGAAGTTGGGAGCTTATAAGAATACTAGATGTACTTTTTATGCGAAATAAAATGTTCCACAGAGCATTTTTTTTTAGTCCTGTTGCAGATGCTTTAAAATTAATTTTGCAAAAGGTTTTGAACCAGGACCCATTCATTATTCAAGATTCATAACACTGGACCAACATATACCATAAGGGTTTTGGTAATACACATATATTTATCTGTATTTTAGGGTCCCCCCACCTTTTGAAACCCCATTTAACCTCTGATAATGCGGCAAGATCTGTCTTTGTTCTACTCTTCACTGAGACTGTTCCAAAAGACAGTGACGATATATATCAGAGCGATTCTTATCAGCTTCTCTGTTACTTATGGAGGTTAATGACATTTGGTAGACATTTTGGTAAAGCAGCATATCATGATTCAAGCCATGATGATGAATGCAGCTAATGGCTTTATTTGATGTCTTATCTTCTTTGTGCCACATGAGCGGACGAGAATATACGAGCAGAGCGCTGAGGCTGATTGACGAATGAGATCCGTTGTTCACATTTATTGATTGTTGCCTTGTGAAATCATTACTGTTCAAAATAATTGGATATTCATCTTACTACAGACAAAGAAATGAAAATGTAACAGCTTTGTCTAAAAGACACTGAAAGACATGCAGAGAGTGAAAGAGACAAAGTGCGCTCAGAAACATTTCTAAAATGCCAAACTTAATGCGCAAGCCACCCATGTATCATGTCTTTTCACAGTGTCACCGTAATTTGAGTTAGACCTTCAGAACAGTGCCAATGTAGACAGGCAATAATGCATAGAACAGTTCTGGATATGTCTGTCTACTTGTCTACCTGCTGTCCAACTTGCCTAAAATAATGGCAATGAGCCTGGTATGTGCCAAAAATGTACTTTAGGCAGCAAATGAGATTATTGCACAATAAATGTGTAAATAAGCATCCAAAACAATATGAATAGTGTTTTATATTATACAATGTTGAGTTTAGCTAAATAAAACTTTTCACTTTGTTTTAATCAATATTTGTTTTGTTTTCTAGCTAAATTATGTAAATCAAAACTGTACAAGATATTCAGACTTTTCAGAGAATTTTAAATTAAGTGTATTTCTCTTGCTCCACTGCGCCCAAGCATAAACTACAAGTCAAGACATTTTTTTTCCTTAAGTCACTGCAACTTGGTACAATATTAATATGAATATGAGTAATGCCTTTATTACATGGTTGCCTAAAATGAATATATACAACCTGAATTCTGGAAATGTTGGGAGGTTTTTTTTTTTAATTTGAATAAAATGAAAACTAGAAGACTTTTAAATAAAATGAGCCAATATTTTATTCACAATAGAACATAGATAACATAGAAAATGTTTAAAGGGAGAAATTTTACACTTTTATCCACTAAATGAGCTCATTTCAAATTTGATGCCTGCTACAGGTCTGAAAAAAGTTGGCACGGGGGCAACAAATGGCTAAAAAAACAAGAAATTTAAAAAAAAAAAAGATTCAGCTGGGAGAACATCTAGCAACTAATTAAGTTAATTGATATCAGGTCTGTAACATGATTAGCTATAAAAGGGATGTCTTAGAGAGGCAGAGTCTGTCAGAAGTAAAGATGGGCAATCTGTGAAAGACTGCATAAAAAGATACTTTAAAAACAATGTTCCTCAATGTCAAAATGCAAAGGCTTTGCAAATCTCATCATCTACAGTGCATAACATCATCAAAAGATTCAGAGAAACTGAAGAAATCTCTGTACGTAAGGGACAAGGCCGAAGACTTTTATTAGATGCCCGTGGTCTTCGGACCCTCAGATGACACTGCATCACTCATCGGCATGATTGTGTCAATGACATTACTAAATGGGCCCAGGAATACTTTCAGAAACCACTGTCTGTAAACACAATCCGCCGTACCATCTGCAGATGCCAACTAAAGCTTTATCATGCAAAAAGGAATCCATATGTGAACATGGTCCAGAAGCGCCGTCGTGTCCTGTGGAGCAAAGGCTCATTTAAAATGAGCTGTTTCAAAGTGGAAAAGTGTTCTATGGTCAGACGAGTCCAAATTTGACATTCTTGTTGAAAATCACGGATGCCGTTTCCTCCGGGCTAAAGAGAAGGGAGACCTTCCAGCGTGTTATCAGCATTCAGTTCAAAAGCCAGCATTTCTGATGGTATGGGGGTGCATAAGTGCATACGGTATGGGCAGCTTGTATGTTTTGGAAAGCACTATGAATGCTGAAAGGTTTTAGAGCAACATATGCTCCCCTCCAGATGACATCTATTTCAGGGAAGGCCTTGTGTATTTCAGCAGGACAATGCAAAACCACATACTGCAGCTATTTCAACAGCATGGCTTCGTCGTAGAAGAGTCCGGGTGCTGAATTGGCCTGCCTGCAGTCCAGATCTTTCACTTATAGAGAAAAATATGTCAAAGACGACCACAAACTCTTCAGCAGCTGGAAACCTATATCAGGCAAGAATGGGACCAAATTCCAACAACAAAACTCCAGAAACTCATAACCTCGATGCCCAGACGTCTTCAAACTGTTTTGAAAAGAAGAGGAGATGCTACACCATGGTAAACATGCCCCTGTCCCAACTATTTTGAGATCTGTAGCAGGCATCAAATTTGAAATGAGCTCATTTTTTGCATAAAATTGTAAAATTTCTCAGTTTAAACATTTGTTATGTTATATATGTTCTGTTGTGAATAAAATATTGGCTCATGTGATTTAAAAGTCTTTTAGTTTTCATTTTGTTAAAATTTAAAAAACGTCCCAACATTTCCGGAATTCAGGTTGTGTGTGTGTATATATATATATATATATATATATATATATATATATATATATATATATATATATGAGCAAACATAGCTTATCGGCCCTGACTATCGGCTGTTTTTAAATTATAGCTGATAGAATCACCTGCAGTATCACTTGATGAAAAAATGTGGTTTCAATTAAACATCTTCGCAACTTCCAACTTCCATCATATAAAAATGTGAGAATGATCATAAATGTTACATTTGTAATGAATTAATTGTTATGAAGGATATATGAACAATATGTAGTTTTGTGTAAAATAAAGGGGGAAAAGTGTCTAAATTAGAAAATAATAAAATTCCTTGAAAGACTGAGCTTGTTGGAGCTTTATGTGCTTAATGATGGGGTATTTAGAAAATTAATCATGTAGTTAAAAAAAAAAAAAAAAAAAAAAAAAAAAAAGATCCATTTATTCTCAATTCTTAAATCCCTCCTGTTACTTCAAGTAAATTTATTTACATGACTTTTTATTGATATTTATTTAAATATTATAACTTGATTTGCATACTATATATATATATATATATATATATATATATATATATATATATATATATATATATTTATATATTTTTTTTTTTTTAATCATATAATTCTAATACTATATATGTAATTAAATAGATATTACAGATCATATTTGAGGAATATATGCTAAATTATGTCTGTAAACATAGGGGGACAGACATATTTATCACAGAACTTTGACTGTGTTTGCTGGGAACTCAGTTCACAAATCCCTCAGTCCTAATAGGCTACCTAGACCTGCGTGGCCTACACTGGACTCACAGCCTCAGTATTGATCTGTTTGGTTGCATCAGCACCAACCAAATTGCTGTGGTCAGAGGTTCTATAGCCAAGAATGCTGGGAGTATAACGTGCTGTTATTAGCTTGGCAAGTGCTGAATGTTTAAGTCCCCCGAGACCTGAGAATCTTGGCTCAATCATTGTGAAGCAATTCTGAGCCAGATAAGCAATACTACGATTGAAGTTACACAGTTTGCACTGTTACACTGCTCAGAAAAAAGAAGAAGAAGAAGAAAAAAAACAGGCTTAGCAAAAAAGCACAGCCATTCTGAATTACGCATTGAAAGTAATAAGAACAAAATTGAGAAGAAGAAGAAAAAAAAAAAAAAAAAAAAGCATTTACACATCATTTCAAACCCATATGACTTTTTCATTCATGAAACACAGGAGGAGAAATTCGAAATAATGTTCATGCTGCTCTTTTCCATATAAAAACAAAAGGGCATTTAGGAACTAGTGGAAGTTGAAATTTTCAGTCAATAACAGCTTAAATTTGGTCCTGTTCGTCAACTATTATATCCTTTCAGAAGTGTACAATTTGGAATATAATATACTGTAATAGTCCTGAATTTCATAATAATCAAAACAAATTCATGCTGAAAGTAAATAAAATTTAAGTTGAAATCTCAGTTTTCAACCCCATCACACTATTCTTATCTTCGTCACATTACCTCGCCAGTATTTTCTAAAAAAGACAGCATGTTTGATCATATTCACAAAATTTTCATGGCCCGCAGAATATTTTGTTGTATAAATATGTAAACAGTCAATATATCAAAAGAAAGCACAAAAGAACATTTCAAACAAAAAGCTGTTTTGATTAATATGCTGTTGAATGTTTGATGATCACGTTAGCTGACTTGTGCGTAAACAACTTCAATCTGTTCCTTCTGGTTTACACAGATCTTCTTCAGTTGTTTTTGGATCTGGAGATGCTGCACTATTTCAGAAGATCCGTAACAGCGCCCCCTACCGTATAACAGTGAAAACACGGAAAGGCAGAAAAATAAAAGAAAGAAAGAAGGAAAGAAAGGATTTCTTGTTAAATGTGCCACAATAAAAGTGGAAAGTTTTTTTTATAAAAATAAAGAGACTACAGATAAACAGTATGTCTATTTGTAACTTCAAATTACGTAAAAATGTGAATTATCATAAATGCTACATTTTTATCAATAAATTGTTACACATGAGCAGTAGTTTTTTTTTTTTTTAAAGTTTTGTAAAAAAAAGAAAAATCCTTTTTAAATCAAGTCCATTTTGTCCTCTACGCGGCTAAGAAAAAAAGGTATCCAATCAATCAATCAATCAATCAATCAATGATTGACTGACAGACAAGCCTGTATTGTATGGTTCCAGATGTGGAATAGATGGTTCCATCGTAAGTAATAGAGCAGCATGAACATTCTTCAAAACATCTATTCCACTGAAGTAAGACAGTCATACAGGTTTGGACCCTTAAACTTGATAAGTGAATGATGACAGAATCATTATTGTTTGAACTGAAAGAATAGAGCAAATCATTTACTAAATGATCTTCTATTAATTCACTGCCCATTATTAAATTGTCCGTTTCACATTGATGAGTTTGTGGTTGGACTAGTTGGATAACTGCAGTGAAAACGTGGCATGTCTAAATGCGGCTGTCATTTTCTTCTCCTAATGGGGTCTCAACATAATTAATGATTAAGTTGTCACTATATTAATTATCTGGTGACAGCACTAACTGTTGAACAGATAACCAAAGGCCATAACAGCAGTGGCTTTTGAAAAGAGGCTTGACTTGCACAGCCTTGAATCAGGGTGAGTACACTGCTCTGTGATTGCATGCTTGGTTTAAGCTGAAATGTAAACTAGCATTTGTCAGAGAGATAATTATAGAATGGGGCATTAGGAGACGACTCATTGTGCCCTTGTAATCCATGCATTTGGTCGCCATGGCAGCGATAATAAAGAACATACTTGGGAGGAAATGGCATCACTCGACTTTCGGAATGTAGAGCAGGTACCGTGTATCATGTCTTTTGAGAAGTATGACATTCTTGGACTGAAGACTTCATTATAGACTTTTTAAACTGCACTCCCCCCACCCCCTCCCCCCTGTAATTTACGGCTATGGATTATGTTTGGGATTGTTTGGTGTCGCCGCAGCAGATGTCGAATGAGTCATTATACAACAAAAACCCACCAAACGGCTCCAACAGCCTATGGCGGAAAGGTAAAGCATATATATCTATCTAACAAAATGGTGGTGTCAGCAGTGGCTAATGCATACAAAGCAGGACACACTGATAAGAGGAGAAACAGAAAAGGAAAGAAGATCGTACATCATCCTTTATATGAAAGTGTCTTGTGAAAGTATATGCCGACAGTTGCAAAGT
Organism: Ctenopharyngodon idella; assembly: GCF_019924925.1. NCBI lineage: Eukaryota > Metazoa > Chordata > Actinopteri > Cypriniformes > Xenocyprididae > Ctenopharyngodon > Ctenopharyngodon idella. The sequence goes on along the minus strand of NC_067233.1, from coordinate 27,134,483 downwards.
TCCAGCATGTTAAAGAAGAACAATACAAATCAACATCTAACATAAAACGTTGTGTGTTTCTTTCTTCTTTTGTCTTAAGATTTTGATGTGAGAAGTCCTTGGAGTTTGAACCTTACAGTAAAAACATGATCAATTATGGATTAAATAGATGCGCCTATCTTTAATTTATTCATTGCCTTGGCTCGATACGTTATTTCAAATCTTGACAACTCAAGTGATTTTCTATGTATTGTTTCTGTGCAAATATTCTGCCTTTAGAACATCTGCCTGACAATACTGCAGATAAACCAATCACAAGTGACTGTCATGCAATCATTTCCATAATTAGCCCAATCTAGGTCACGTAAATATTGCACATTGTACAGATATGGAATGTAGGTAGAAATCATGGAGTTAATTAAACGGTGTGAAAACATAGCAGAAGGCTCAGTTAAATGCTGACCATGTTTATTTGCGCATTTACTTATGGTTACAATCTATTTTTGAAGCTTTTATTCTTCAAATGATGTTTACATGCTCTACAGCTATTCTTGCATACATGCATATAATAGCATGTTCTGAATAAACAAATACATACACATGATTTTCATGCTACTCTCTTCTGGAACTCTTAGAAAAACTGGAGATGATTGTTCTTGCCTTTCATTATGCTACACTTTTAGTAATCCTGCAGAGTAATATGGTAAACATATTAATTCTGATTCATTTCCTTAACAACTGCACGTGGAATTGCAAAATGTAGGCCATGAGATTGTTGCTATACTTTAGCTTATCTGTATATTGTAACAGGCTCAGTGGAAAACAGGCCTCTACCTACATTTTTGCAAAACTACAAAAACATACGTACACAATTCACTGCAGTTTCCGGCTGAAATGTATACAACTGGCAGTACCAACAACTTTCACACAAAATTGATTACAGAGGCAGATTATCAATTAACAAAGACCCATTTTCTTTATTCAGTTCCTTGCAAAATACTATGTTATGACCTCAAAACATTTTTAGCATAATGCATGAATTCTAAACTAACACATTTTGACATTTACATCACATAACCAGCTCCATATATATGGCTTTTCTGATGTAATAAACTCGCCAAGTAGCTCACGTGATACAACATTGCACTTTCATTGCGGAGTGATTGGTTACGAGTCCTTTGAAACATTAGTGATGATAAAAGAGCTCAAAGACTCATAGAAGCAAAATAAAATGGCATGGTGGAAGTGGTATGTTATTTTTAAACACAATTAACTGGACATTTTATTTTCAAACTGTTGCGTTACGTACAACAACCAGTGGAATAAAATGCTGCCAGATTCATGTTCATCAGTTTTGGATAAAACTGAATGTGTTTTTTGTGCAACTCACTGGAAATTTCACTTTGAAGGTGCTGTGAAACACACACAGAAAATAAAAAAAATAAAATAATAATAATAATAATAATATAATTTTGCAGAAATTATGCCACAGGGCACATGTTTCCAATGAGCCTATTAATTTAGACACTTTTTTTTTTTTAATGTTTGGAAATTATGTTTGTTTTACCCTTGCTCAAAATTTCAGTTTTTAAGATTTTACTTTTCTCAGCTGCCTATTGCTAACATTTTGAACATGGGAACATATAAATTAATAAATTATGTAAATATGGATTAATTGGGAACATGTTGACACGATGGATACACAAAATTCAATTATGTATGAGTCATGCAAACACGCTAACGCAACTGTCCTATTCCAATTGACCCAATGTTCCAGTTAGCTACTAGAAATCCAAAAGGGATCTGTCATGTCTACTGTATATTAATCAGAATATATTCATATAGCTGATTGCCATAACCTGATTAAGCCAAAATTCTAGGTTCTAGAAATACAAAAAGACTTCTGCTATATGCTTATATTAATATCAATTCTTAGTCATGTAACCCTACTTATGTTTAAATGCATTTCCAAATTAAAATAAATGTGGAACATATATAGAATATATATAGAATTCACTAATTGTTCAAACTATAGAATTACAAAAAAAAACAAAAAACATAATAAATAGGCCAGAATAAGTGTCTTCAGTACTTCTGGTAGGGAATAGCAGGGAAGAAGTTAATATTTTAATTGATCCAGATTATGCAAATTACATAAAATAATTACTGTGATCTCTTTTTCAGCACACCTGATTTGCCTTCTCACATTAAACCATTCACCTGTAATTGCAAACAAACCTTTAAAGGTTTAGTTCACTTTCAAATGAAAATTAGCCCAAGCTTTACTCACCCTCAAGCCATCCTCAGAGTAAATTACTTTCTTTTTTCTGATGAACACAATCAAATAACTATTAATAAATATCCTGACGCATCCGAGCTTTATGATGGCAGTGAACAAGGTTCACGAGTATGAGCTGAAGAAAGTGCATCCATCCACATCCATCCATCATAAACGTGTACTCCACACGGCTCTGGTTTCTGAAGCGAATTGATGTGTTTGTGTAAAAAAAAAAAAAAAAATCCATATTAAACAAGTTATGAAGTAAAATATCTAGCTTCTGCTAGACTGCCTTCCATATTCAATGTACAAAGAAAGTGTAAAACTCTTGCAAAACGCATACGCTACGTCCTACACCTTCCGTATTCAAGTTACAGAAAAAGCGTAACTGACACGACGCCAGTTTACACTTTCTTCGTACATTGAATAATGGAAGGCAGTCTGGCGGAAGCTAGATATTTTACTTCATAACTTTATAATTTAAACTAATCCTTTAAAGGTGCAATAGGAGATTCTCTACAGAAACATTTCTTGTTATACTGGTTGAAGGTCTCCTCATATGCTGATAGCAATCACTATGTTAAATGGTCTAAATGTATTTTTATAAACATATTTTTATAAACAAAATGTTCACCCAATCTTTATATAGTCTGAACGAAATAATATGATGTCCTACCTGCCTGTCAGCGTATGTTTTTACATACCCTCATGCACCCTGTTCGCGCAGACATCATATGTCATCAGCGCGTTTCATGCTATGCAGAGTTTATGTAGACAGACGTCAGACACAGAGCACCACAAACAAACAGCAGTCAACGTTTAACAGTTCATATACCGAATCAAAACAACGAGCTTATGCTGCATTCACGCCATAACTACCGTAATTAAGAGATTGCAACCCGTGATGTTCTAACCGGAGCTGTTCACTCAGACTCGGAATTGTGCATTTCCATGTCAACAGTATCAACACCGAAAGCTCTCAAAGTTGTGTACATTTATTATTTTTGTAATGTTATGCACTTTGAGACATGAGGTAGTTTAACGTTATCTCTTGTGCTGAGAACAGCTGTGTGTGCGCCTTCATGTGTTTTGGAGGAGGCGATGTTTCGGAGGTTGCGGTGCTTTGGACGGCGATTTGCAGGGAGGGTGGGATAGTATGCTTTCAATGCTAGCAGGCTAACGTTAACATTTCCCAGATCTGATATTGCACCTTTAATTAGCACACTATACATTGTACGCCTCAGGAGTAAGTCTGCTCACATTTGTGACTGGATACTTGAACAGTCATGGATAGAGTCAAATATTGTCCAAATGTTTCTTAAATAACTGGGAGCAAGTCTTTAGCACACATATTCTCATTTGCTCATTTCCGACTATCTGCTAAGATTGCTCCCGGACAGACTGTGGAATTAATGTTGTTTTTTTCCCTAAAAATGTAGGGTTGAGCTCAGCATCTCAGTAAACCCTAAAGAAACAAGGTCCATCTGGAGCAGGAGGGGGAATTATGTAAATCTGCCCCTCTGAGATGAAAGCGAGAAGACAACATGGTTGGGGGTGAATTGGGCTGTTCAGGGTCTGAGGAGGCCGCAGACAGAGACTGCACAAGGGAAAAGCTCCAGGAGACTTTTTGAAAGGAACAAGCTAGATAAAAGCGCTCTACAAGGAATTACGACCCGTGGGAAGCTTTTATGCAAGTCTTATTTATTTATTTGTGTCACTAAGGCACCACTGGCACTGAGATATTTTGAACACACATTGAATGATATGACTAAATAAAAGCACAGTTTGTCCGCTGGAATTTGCTAATTTGGGTTGTCTTTCTAAGAAGATTCATTTTGGCAGCAGATGGGACAGGAAGACGATCAGAAGTTTTGTGTTCTCGGCAGCACTCCTCAACAAATCTTTCAAGAAGGTTCAAGAATGGATACAAATCTGTTTTATGACTGGTGGTGGGGCTATGTTGATATGGATTTGGTGAGTGTTCGAACTGTGTCAGAGCTCCTGGGGGTTCTCATCCTCTCGCTATTTTTTGGAAGTGGATGAGGAGGTTGATTAGCCCTTATGTGTAAAATAATAACAAATTCTGGCCCGGTTTCACAGACACAGCTTATATTAAGCCAGGATTAGGCCTTAGACAAATTAGGACATTTAAGTAACATTTAAGAATACTTGATTCTGATTGGCTAGTCGCAACATTCCGTCTAAGCTTTAAGAGCTTGTTGGTTTAACGTTTGAAAAATATGAAATTAAGACAGCCATAAATGTATTGTAATTTTACAATTGTACTATACAATTAAATTATTCTGTCTTGAATACATGATTTTTTTTTACAGTGAAATATTGCAATAGGGATATTTCTTTTTATTTATTTATTTATTTATTTAAGAAGAAGAAGAAGCTCCAATTCTGCTCCTCTCATCCTCAAGACCCTACAGAGTACAAGCAGTTTGGAGAATGGATAGAAGAAATTGAAATCATAATTTATCCAAAAAAAAAAAAAAAAAAAGGATTTTCTCTCCAAATGGTGCAGCCCTTACTGAAATATTGTTGTAGTTCATCTTGTTGCCAAAACGATTGTTTCAACTTAAAAGATTACTTCACTTTCAAATGAAAATTACCCCAAGCTTTACTCACCCTCAAGCCATCCTAGGTGTATATGACTTTCTTCTTTCTGATGAACACAATCGTAGAAATATTAATAAATATCCTGAGGCATCCGAGCTTTATAATGGCAGTATGCGTTACCAAAAGAATATGAGCTGAAGAAAGTGTCTTCATCCACATCCATCCATCAAAAACATAATCCACACGGCTCCAGAGGGTTAATAAAGGCCTTCTGAAGTAAAGCGATGCGTTTGTTTAAAAAAAATATCCATATTTAACAAGTTATGAAGTAAAATATCGAGCTTCCACCAGACCGCCTTCCGTAATCATATTACGGAAAGAAGTTGAATAGGGAAGACGTAGGACGTACAACATAAGCTTTGTGAAGAATACGGAAGGCGGTCTGGCGGAAGTTTGATATTTTATTTCAGAACTTGTTAAATATGGATATGTTTTTTACACAATCGCTTCGCTTCAGAAGGCCTTTATTAACCCTCCGGAGTTGTTTGGAATATGTTTATGATGGATGGATGTGGCTGGAGACACTTTCTTCAGCTCATACCTGTTTGGTAACGCTTACTGCCATTATAAAACGCGGATGCCTCAGGATATTTATTAATATTTCTACGATTGTTTTCATTAGAAAAAAGAAAGTCATATACACCTAGGATGGCTTGAGGGTGAGTAAAGCTTGGGGTAAGTTTCATTTAAAAGTGAACTAATCCTTTAAGTATTTCATGTCCACATAAATATTACTCAGCTTTTGACCAAATAAATAAGCGGTATAACTGTCTATTGCCCCTTAAATGTCGTCTTTTTGTCTGTTCGTCGGCTCAAAGCCATTTGCTATGAAGTGTTTTCACAGAAGCTTTGAGTTAATTATAAGAGAGCAAATGAACTATTTCAACTCAAATCAATATTCTGTGTTCAATTAATTACTTTTGTGGAAAGCAACTGTTTAATAAGTGGGATAATGTACATCCAGTCAGTTATCACAAAAAAAAAAAAAAAGAGCCTTCAGGGTGATACAAGACTGCAGGGTTTATTTTGTGATAACAATCAGCTGGATGTACATTATCCCTTACTTAATTTATCCTTTTGTAATCGACTAAAATTGCAGTTTATATGCCAGTGGATGTATTAACAGGAGTGGGATCTAATTTGGTTCCATTATAGCTAGCGATTTCATTAACTTGATTTACTTGACCTCAAAGCAGTAGTACACTTGGCCTTTTCTGTGGCAGCTTCACTTAAACATAATCATGCACTAACTATTTAATGTTGCCTTTAAAAAGGATCTGGTAGTGTAGTAAAATAGCCTGACTTTTATGCAGAACTTGATTTTGCAAAGTACAACATGTTCCTGGATCAACATCTTTATTGATCCTGGAACAACATTCCATTCAACCAATCAGATTTAAAGGACAAATTTACAGTTGATGTCAAGTTTCGGTGGGGATTTTGCTGTGTAGCTGCTTCTACATCAGTGTTATTCACCTCTCATTTCCGTCTGATTTTAGGGATAAATTTTGGGTGGGGATAGAATTAGGCGCAGGGATATGGTTAGGACTAAATTTTCGGACAGGAATGTTGTTCCAGGATCAACAAAATATGTTGAGAAACGCGTCTAACTCAGCAAAATCAGGACATGCGTGACTCTCAGTACAAAGGTACAGAGATAATCATAGCAAGTCAAGTGAATAAACACACATAAATAAAAGATGATTAGTTAGCATGTGAAGATGAGGATCCTTGGGTCTCATTGCCTAAACTCTTTGCACAACTCTGTGTGAAGCACTTGAGCATGTTTTAAACTATCTGGGATAAAATCAGTTTTGGATCACTGATTATTAATGACAAATAAGCTGGGCAATAATTTGACAGTTTCTGTTTATAATTCATTTAAATAGAACAGGAGCCTCAATGGTAAATGTTTTTGTTCTTCCATTAACTCTTAATCTCCCCTACCATCCTTTATAATCTTTTAGAAAAATGTGTTTGATGCTGGAATAAATATGTTTACTGGAATAAATGCATTTACTGACAAATCTCCTCATCACTTTCTCATAAAACTCAGTTTCTGTACAGACACTGCACATTCCGATTGGGATGAATTGGAGCCACCCAATGCGTGATGGTACAAGAAGAAATCTCAAGAAAAAAAATGACTCTTAGATAAGATTTACCCAAAGGTCAGCACCTCAAAACAAATTACCAGAGGGACCAAATACTTCCTCCCGCCAGACATACCAGGAGTAGTGTAGATTAAAGATCTGCTGTCGCAAAGATCAATATGAAGCCTGGCAAACTATTGGAACCTCTTTAATGCTTAATTAGCCTCTTTGATGAACAGCCATCTCTCCATCTCCCTCAGTGATCTATTAGCTACAGAGAATATTCATAAAGCTACTACATCTGCTTAGTTAAAATGAAAGATGAAACGGGTAGAAATATGGGATAGGGCTGTAAATATCAGGGCAGGTATTTCTTTAGTGCGCTCTTCAGAACTGGTCAGCAAGCTTTCCATCAGATCTCAAGAGTCTGAATTATCCTGGAACCTCGTAATGGGGGTGATCTGTCATGTTTGTTCTAAGCCTGTATTTTTGTTTTGTAGCTACTTCAATAGAATCTGCTCTAAAATAAGTGCAATTATTATTCAAGAAATACCATTTAGAAGTGTTATTAAAATGAATTCTGTGAAGCCTGTTTGCACTTACTGAATGACTATGTGACAAATAGAGTGTTCAATTGTGAAAGCACAGTGGTTATAAATGTCAAAATTGTGTTAAAATATCAAAATGCCTGCAGTTACCAAAAAGGGATTTTTTTCTGCACACAGCACATAATGTTCAGTTTGTCAGAATACCAATTATAAATGCAATTACATATGCCAAAACGTTTACATATAATATTTATATTAAAATCTATTTGATTTATGTAAATGCCCTTTTACACAGTATTGATTTTGTTTTTGGGGTCTGCTAGAATAGGTTTCCATGCTTCAAAAAAAAAAAAAAAAAAAAAAAAAAAAACACATTATTTTTCTCATATTTGACATTGTTGCAGCACCTTTTTTCCCAGTCTGTCAGTAACGCTCTGTTTAGTTCCTGTCTCTATGAAGCCCCTCCTTCTGAAAAGCGCAGTGTGCTCTGATTGGTCGGCTGGACCAGTGTGTTGTGACTGGTCAACCATTTCGAGCGCGTTTGGGAAATGTCACGCCCCTTGCCATAACTGTGAGTTTCAACAAACTACTAACACAACTCAACCAGGCCTCGCCCCTTTATTTTTTCGTATGCTTTGGGTGAGAATTATTTAAATGAGGAATATTGTGACGTGTTCGTTTTCAGAAGTAAACTCAAGACTACAATCGCGGTTCAGAAACGGTGAAAATAGAAACTTTTTCCTAAAACCATACGAAGCCAACGTGAACACAAAGGGTAGATTTTCAAGGACTTTCAAATAAACTGACTTTTTAAACTGAAACTGGAGAAGAAAGCAAAATCCCATCTGTTTGTAAATGGTCACTGTCATAAAATGAAGCTCAAATAAGATGCTTTTCCTTGCGGCTCTTCAAACAAATGCACAGTTTCAAAGGTTTCCTGAAAAAAGCTGTTTCTGCAAACATTGAAGACTGCAACATCTGTTTTATCTGCTTACTGCAATCTCAATGAGGGACTATTAGGGGACAGCAGTTCTTTAATGGGAGTCTGCTCATTTAACTTTAGCCAATAACTCAGAAAAAGTCCCGACCTAGTCTTCAGTCTTATTATACAAGCAATCACATTGAACCATAGACTGTGTCACTCTTTCATAATAAAGAGAAGTTACAGTTATCCTAAAATTGCTCTTTGAAAGAGCTGAAGGGAAGAAGCCTAGATGAACAGTAAATTGTTTACTTCCTGTAATATGGGACTGCGGGGGCTTTGTTTAGCACTGCAGACTGCATCCATTCATCAATATCCAGTCAAATTCTGAATTAAATAAACTGACACCAAACAGACTTGGAAGACTCTATTGAGGGCAACCATGAGTAAATATTGGACGCAACTCATTTAATTCCTGAGAGAGGACTCAATGTGCATGTGGTATTATGTAATTAGTGCTGCTTGCTCATATTTAGGGTCAGGCATTTGAACAGACTTCTAACCTGAAGCGATACAATATTGTGAGTAACTCATCCCACATCATTTGTGCTACAGACAAGAATGATCTCTCAAATTATGTAGCTTATTGAGGAAAAATGTGCTATTACTTTTCTAAGTGATCGAACAGACAATTTTTACCTGGCAGATGATAAAATTGGCAAAATCTCAAACTTACACCAGAGGAAGAACTTGAATTCCATAGACTTGGGGTTGGGCTCTTTAACCTTGGTCAGTAAGTGTAACCGGTCCAACTGTGCTGACAAGGACGCTAAAGACCACAGACTCTATAGCGTCAGTCGCCAGTGCGCCTCTTGAGGCCAGGAGAGTGAGTTACTCACACAGCTCTTACGGTTACACTGACTCCCCTAAACCTCACTCCCATCCGGGTCACGGCACCAACCTAGCAACCACACAGATGTGTAGTAAGTCATGTCATTGTGTACTATGTCGTGGAAGTTAATGCTTTTTGGACATACGTTGAATGCGTATGGCTGTTGCGGCAGAAGATCGTTATTTTACTTTATACTTTAAATTTTAAATAAGGATACTTGTTTTTCACAAACGAATCAATTCGCTTCAGAAGGCCTTTATTAACCCCCTGGAGTCGTATAGTTTCATTTTTTTTTATGGATGGATGCATTTTTATTTATTTATTTATTTATTTTATTTTTTTGTCTTCAGAATTTGGGCAGCCATTCACAACCATTATAAGCCTTGGAGGACTAAGGATATTTTTAAATACAATCTCCGATTGTTTTTGTCTGAAAGAAGATAGTCATAAACACCTATGACTTGACGGTGAGTAAATTGTGGAATAAAATTTAAAGGGATAGTTCACACAAAAATGAAAATTTTCTCATAATTTACTCACCCTCAAGCCATCCTAGGTCTATATGACTATCTTCTTTCAGCCAAACACAATCGGAGTTATATTAAAAAATATCCTGCCTCTTCCAAGCTTTATAATGGAAGTGAATGGTGCCATTTTTTTAAGGCCAAAAAAGTGCATCCATCCATCATAAAAGTAATCCATATGGCTCCAGGGGGTTAATAAAGGCCTTCTGAAGTGAAGTGAAGCAATGTGTTTTTGTAAGAAAAATATCCATAATTGTATTTTAGAAACCATAATCACTAGCTTCCGGTAACGTCCATCCGCGCGTCCACAAGAGAGTCAAGTTCTGCCGAATGACGTATAAGTGTAGCGTAAGCTAAGCAGGTTCAAACACATAGGGCTGGGCAACAAACTCAAGCTCCTCTGATATTTCTCTTTAAAAATTCTCATTTTAGACTTTTTCATTACATTTTTAAACATATTCAAGTTCATGACCAGTGTCATGTGTCGGGTTTGAGGTCACTCTTCGACTGGAACTAGACTCACACAGGCCGTTACCAGAAGCTAAATATTATAGTTAATAAAGTTAAAAATATGATTTTTTTTTTTTTTTTTTCTTATAAAAATGGATAGCTTCACTTCAGAGGGCCTTTATTAACCCCCCGGACCCTTATGGATTATTTTTATGATGGATGCTTTTTTGGGCTTCAAAAAAAAAAAAAAAATAAAAAAATAAAAATAAATATGGTACCATTCACTCCCATTATAAAGATTTTAAAAGGCAGGATATTTTTTAATATAACTCTGATTGTGTTTGGCTGAAAGAAAGAAAGAAAAAAAAAAGAAAAAAAAAAGACATATACACCTAGCATGGCTTGAGGATGAGTAAATTATGGATAAATAAAAGTGACTACAAATTTTGGCTAAACAAGAATAAAAATAGACACTAGAAACACTGAGATTTAGATCAGAATATCATAGAAACTAGCAACATAGCAACCCAAAACAACCATGGTAACCCAGCGCCATAGCAGAACAACTTAGTAACCACAGAACAACACCCAGGCAACCACTCACAAAGCCCCAGCAACATGGCAGCACATTTTGCACAGATAGGCACTACAGAAAATGTAAAAATCTATTTATTTATATTTACTGGCAGACCACATGTCAAAAGCAGGTTGCTCAGCAGTAAGATATAGTGCAGTTCAAGCTGTGAAGAGAAAATTATTACACCCCCACATTCCTACCAGTGGGGATGTTAGGCCTTCTAGACCAGCATAACTGCTAAGAGAGCCTATTGGGTGAGGGAAGCACGCAGGAGCCCTGAGGTAAGCTGTGCATTGATTGAGCCTAGGTTTTGCAACCTAGGCTCATTAGAAAAACGTGTCTCTACCTACATTTTTGCAAAACTCCATTAAACGTATAGGCAACCTATACAAACACTTCACTGCAGTTTCCATCTTATTTTTGTAAAGACTTATTTGGAAATGGTTCTTGCACAGTACAATGTTATGACCTTAAAGGACTATCACTTTAGTCTTTGATTTGTAAACTAATACATTTTAATGTTTGCATTTCCATATGTATGGTTTCTCTGACATAGTAAACTTGCTCGGTAGCTCACCTAGTACAACACTACACTTGGTATGAATCCCATCAGACACGACACTCGATAAAAGCTCAAAGACTTGTAGAAGCAAGCTAAAATAACATGGTTGCTTCGGTACATGCTTTTAGTCGTACTCCCTGGACATTTCACTTTGAAAGTGTCGTGAAACCTGCAAGAAGCAACATAATATCATTTTGCAGAAGTGTCACCACAGGCATGTTTTTTTCCAATTAGCCTGGGTTGAGGTTTTGTTTGATCACATGGTTAAAGACAAAAAGAAAAAGGCAATACCCTGCTGTTTTTTTCCTTTGCTAGTTTTCGTTCTATTTCCACCCAGTTAAGCACAGACAGATGCAGGGTTTGTGCCTCCTGAGGCGATGTGACGTGTTTTGTTTGATGTCAGTTCTCAGTCTAATTACTGAGACATTCAAACATATTCCACAGCTGCCAGGAGGTTGTTGACATTGGTCTTGCCTCCATTTCCGTCTTTTTTCATTGATGACATCACCAATGATATCATCAGAGCACCGCATGGTGCCATGTGTCAAATCCCAACCAACAGAAAACACCTCCACCATAAACTGCTCACTGCTCGCTTTCTAATTTAATTGCATTTTGGTGGGCCGCCATCCTGCCCAGAGTGAAATCTCATTGGCCCAGACATCTGCATATAGCTGTATAATAAACAGAAAATAAAGTGACCTAAAATATATTTAGTTACTTATGTCACACTTAAAATGTATGCTTTATTTTCATTACATTAGATAAAATATCAAACCAAGTCAGCAGGACCTGACATGCTAGACGTTTTAATCAACTAACTTTGCCATTTTTGCAATTACTTTTATTCAGTTGGTCCCAAGGTGATTTTTAAGACAGTTCTCCCCAAGTTCACACAGCGAGTGTGATGGATCTGGCATAAGCATTAGCCATTTACTCGAAGGAAGACAGAATGAGGGTGCAAAAATGACAGGCTTTTATTAGAGCCTGCACATGCAAGCAGACCAAATTTGAAAGTTTAGCATTACTGGTACTGTATGAATGTTATGGAAAGTCCAAAAATCTTATACAGACATAACGATGGTAAATCAGAAAATCTATGTATTATTCTGCTTGCTGGCTCATAAGAAAGAAAAAAAAAAAAAAGTGTAACAAAGACTATGCACGTAATTTGCTGAGTAGCATTAGTCTGACTAGATGAGACAGACATTGGGATTTAAAAGGCTGACCAGCACCATTTAACACGCACAGGGAAATGACACTTTAAGTTCATGACACTTTAAGTTTTGAATGACAGACAGAACCGGCCACAAGTATTCTTAATTTTCCGTGTTCCAGTCCATCTCACACACAGAGGAGTGCAAGTAAGTCTTTCAAAGTAAACTCCACTGACTGTGAGCACAGTTGGAAATGCACACTACATACTGTAGCTGACCCTTCTGTTTGAGTGTTCATTCACTCTCACAAGTCTGTGCAGACACAAAAACTGTGCTGCAGAATATGGACAAGCGAAGTATATTTTGGCTGAGTCAATATTTATTGCAAAAAAGGATTGTCTGACAACATGCTTTTACAAAGTCCCAAATACTTTAATTTTAATATTGAAAATCATGCCTAACAACTATTTTTGTGAAGTGCTTTCCTTCAGAAATGTGATTGCAAATGACATTGAATAAACATTTTTGCTAATGTTTTTATTAAGTTATGAAAACATTATTTCTGAAAGTTCTCTGAACATTCAAAATGTCCATTTTTTTTTTTTTTCCAGTTATATACAAGCGTTAAGGTCACATTCCATTTTGTCATTTCGCAAACATGATGGGATTCTTTTCCTTCTTTAAACATTCTGAAACAAGTAGTACTTTAGTAGAAACTTTAGACGAATGTCCAACTAAAATGTTTCAGAAAAAAAAGCTTTCATGAATGATGTAAAAATAAAGTTTTTGTGCTAACATTTTGAGAAAATTATTAAAGACCAGATAGCTTTAAATAAACATTTGGGAACACTTTATATAACTGTGTCATTGTTACACATGTTACATGTAGTTACTGTAACTATAAATTATGCATAATTACATGCAATTAACCCTAATGCTGCATTCACACGGGGTGTCGGTTTTAACGCTTGACGGAGGGTGTGTCTGAAGCTTGTGTTGACGCGACCGTTATAGCGATAGTAGCCAATCACATTACTTTCCAGTGTTGCATGAACGCAATTGGCTAGCCACGTGTTTGCATAAGGCGGTCTGATTGACTGACGCCTGTGTTGGCGATTGAAAAGTTGAGAAATCTTCAACTTCTGCCGCTTGCAACGCGAGTGAAGCAACGCGACGGAACCCACAATTCAGTTCGGCAACGCATGACATCACCCATTCAAAGTAAACGAGAAGCGTTAACGCCTACGCCCCGTGTGAATGCAGCGTAAACCAAACCCTTATCCTAGCCCTAACTCTATAGTAAGTACATGTAGTTAATTATTATTACTCAGTACTTAAATGTACTTAAATTACACTGTAACACGGACACCTTAAAATAAAGTGTAACTGAACATTCCATTAACGTTACTGGAATGTTTGCCAGTCCGAGAATGTTCCCTGAATGTTCCCTGTTAGCTGGGATCTTAGAGGTAGGCCTGAATCCTGTTCATTGATTTCTGCTCCATCCACTCTAAGATGCTCATTATAATTAAGACCTGACTCTCAACAGTTTGGATCTTGAATTTACCAACTAATAAACCACATACCAGAACAGGCAATCAACACCTCGCTAAAACTCTTAACACCAAAGCAACAAAGAGCTGCATGCTGAGACCCCTCCGGTGTTCTTCCTTCACCTATGACTGCTCGCCGCCCACAGCTCGAACTCTATTATCAACTACACAGATGATGCCACAGTGGTTGGGCTAATTAACAGCGATGATGATTCAGCCAACACAGAAGAAGTGCAGAACATTGAGTCATGGTTCATTGAGAACAGAAGATAAACAGCTCATGAAATGTATGCTTCATGAAGTCCAGTAGTAACAGGTAATATATGTGATGACATGATGACATTATACTCTTAAGGGTGGACGGTATGCCCAAAAATCATCGTAAATTATTTTATATAACTAAAAATACTACAGTAAAAACCCATAAATTGACTATATACACAAGGATATACACAATATACACAAACAGTAAAATATTGTTAAATGTACTGGTTTTGGAAGTAAAAAAGAACTAATCATCTTTCAGTGAAAATCAAACTGACATGCTCATAATTCCCTGTGTGACATTTGATGGTTTTTAATTTTAAAATGTTTCTTCTTAGTTTTTTTGTAATCCTTTATGTATATTTGGGATTTATGTTACATCTTATGTTGTTAAATTAATGTTCATTGCATTATTTTAATGTTGTGTGTTACGATGATGGTGTTTTGTATCTGTGTGTATGACACTGTGTGCACCTTCTATGCATTTATCTACTCGAAAAGCTACTTGTGATGAACTTTGATTCATCATGTGGCTCTTTCTTAACCTCTGTTGTGTTATGGTGGTTGTTAGTATGTGTTAAAGGTATAGATTGTACTAGCAGTGTGTCCATGCTAATTCAGCAGAAAAGGACTGTTGGATTGATTGATTGATTGATTGATTGATTGATTGCCGTTTTAAATTGAAAAATGTACAGGTTGTTCTGTTTATACATTTACATTTTTGCTGCACGTTAACAGAATTATTCTGGCAACCACAGCTGACTGTTTTAAAATAACATCCAAAGTGTAATAGTAGTAAATATATAAAAGTGGTTTATATATTTAATAAACAATGAGGCAGTGCCTATTTCCATTTACTCTAGGGAATTAAATACTTAACAAGTGAAAGGTACTTCATCTCATTTTTATGCAAACAGACTTGGCTTGCTATCCGAGAGAGAGAGAGAGAGAGAGAGAGAGAGAGAGAGAGAGAGAGAGAGAGAGAGAGAGAGAGCTTGAATATAGATTAATAATAAGGTTAGTGAGGAATGTACAGAAGTAAGGCAGGATGTGAAGTGGTGGAGGAATGCCTGAAGCAGCTTATTACATATTTACATGACTGACAAGATTATATAAATTAACTCCCCCAAACCTTGATCCATCACCTGTTTTCTCCACAAACAGACATAATGATGCACTAAAGTGATGGTGAAAGCTGATTGACTTGGATGGTTTCCTCTGATAACGACTGGTTATGTGGAAAGAGGCATTTTAATTAGGAGCCATTCACACATAATGCTTTTAAAAACATGAGATATGGAAAAGTGGAAAAGAATGGATGGAATTCTCAATAGACAAAATCCATCCAGTCCCGCCCTACATGTTTTTTTCCTTGTCGAGAAGTCTTTTTGCTCATCACACTACTGAAGAAAAGACCATTTCCGTTGCATGCCGAAAACTATTCTGGGCTTTCGAGCATGAATGTTTAAAACACAAACACACACTACATGCATGAGTTAATCACAGAGGTCAAAATGGAAAGAGAAAAAAAAATATATATATATTATTTTCTTCTTCATTATGAAGAAAAACATAACACAGGTCCAAATAAAATAATGTAAAGCAGTCTAGCCGACACATTCCAAGTTTAATCTCACCATTCTGCATATAAACCAATCAGGCATAACATTATGACCACCTCCCTAATATTTTGTTGGTCCCCCTTTTGCTGCCAAAACAGCCCTGACCCGTCGAGGCATGGACTCCACTAGACCCCTGAAGGTGTGCTGTGGTATCTGGAAGTTGCGAGGTGGGTCCTCCATGGATCGGACTTGTTCAGCACATCCCACAGATGCTCGACTGGATTGAGATCTGGGGACTTTGGAGGCCAAATCAACACCTCAAACTCGTTGTTGTGCTCCTCAAACCATTCCTGAACCATTTTGCTTTGTGGCAGGGCGCATTATCCTGCTGAAAGAGGCCACAGCCACCAGGGAATACCGTTTCCATGAAAGGGTGTACATGGTCTGCAACAATACTTAGGTAGGTGGTATGTGTCAAAGTAACATCAACATGGATGGCAGGACCCAAGGTTTCCCAACAGAACATTGCCCAAAGCATCACACTGCCTCCGCCGGCTTGCCTTCTTCCCATAGTGCATCCTGGTGCCATGTGTTCCCCAGGTAAGCGACGCACACACACCCGGCCATTCACGTGCTGTAAAAGAAAACGTGATTAATCAGACCAGGCCACCTTCTTCCATTGCTCCGTGGTCCAGTTGTGATGCTCACGTGCCCACTGTTGGCACTTTCGGCGGTGGACAGGGGTCAGCATGTGCACCCTGACTGGTCTGCGGCTATGCAGCCCCATACACAACAAACTGCGATGCACTGTGTATTCTGACACCTTTCTATCAGAAATTTTTCCTGCTTCTAACACATCAACTTTGAGGAAAAAATGTTCACTTGCTGCCTAATATATCTCACCCACTAACAGGTGCTGTGATGAAGAGATAATCAGTGTTATTCACTTCACCTGTCAGTGGTCATAATGTTATGCCTGATCAGTGTACATTCAATGGAGCTGCTTTGCAGTGACTCAGGCAAATGCATACTGTTACCAGTCTCTTCTTTTGTTGTTTTTACTGCATTTTATATGCTGTGTACTGCCCACAGATACTCCTTTCCCATATACAACATATACTACATATTAAAATATGTATGTTGTTATATATTGTATATTTTATATTCTACCTGCAACTGAGAGACAAGTTCCTGGATGCAAGAACACCAGATCTCATCCCCTCATTTCTGAGCCAAAAGCTGTCTATCACATGTCAGCCCACACTATGTTTTTATATCTGTTTCTTTTTAAGCTCTGGGGCCAGATTCAAGAAACATGCTTAAGAATAAAATTATGTGTAACTGTTTTCTTCCTATTTTTAATCTTGAGACAAAGTAACTTTAAAACACACAGTGCATTAAAAACATGACTCGTTTTAAAAACGCTCACACTTTTTATGGTTATTACGGTAATCTGCAGGCAGCGCAAAACATGGCATTGAGGTGTTTGTTATTAAGCTGATTAGCAAGTTTTCAGCAAGAACCACCATATAGTCAGATAACGCCAAAGCTTGTCAAAATAAAAAGATGTTCTTAAGAAAATATTTGACAATATTTCAAGAATTTCTCTAAAGAACATTCTTACGAACTTGTCAATCCTGCCCGTAGTTGCACGGTTATTTACAACATTGTATTTACAACTTTTGTAACTATTGTGTGTATTTTGTCAGTGCATGGGGTTAATAATACCTTTGCACTGCCTTTGAAACCATATGTACATAGAGTATCTAAAAAAATAAAATAAAAAATAAACTGGGGAACTGGGGAAATCAATGAACTTTGCAGCACTCATTTGAGGTTATGAAGAAAGTAATATTCTCCAGTGCGCAGCCACACACCACAGCTCATCTCAGTCTGCACATTTGTAGTGACAACATGGTAAATCTGATGTGTGGGATGTTTTATCACTTTTTTCATGTTATATTTTCTCCTATCCCCGTTTAACATGCAGAGACAACTATAAGTAAGTCATTAGCATGTTAAGTTCCTGAAGAAATGTGTAAAAAATACAGCTGTGTGGAGCTGTCAGAACATTTTCCTGTTTGTTTGCGCATCCTGACATGTCATGTCTAGCTCATCCAATGGTTGAAATTACTTAGACTACCTGTTTGTCAGAGTACTGTCAGAAGAGGTGCCAGAGAGTTAGAAAAAAAGCTTAGCTTGTAGCTGCCAATAGAAATGACACAGTTTGGCACTCTTTAAAGGGTTAGTTCACCCAAAAATGAAAATTCTGTCATTAATTATTCACCCTCATGTCATTCTAAACCCGTAAGACTTTTGTTCATCTTCGGATCACAAATTAGGATCTTTTTTATGAAATCTGACAGCATTCTGCCCCTCCATAGATTGCCTTTGCAACTTGACCTTTGACGCTTCAAAAAGTTCATAAAGAGATTGGATAACGAATCCATATGAATCGAGCAGTTTAGTCCAAATTTTCTGAAGAGACTATAAAAACATTAATCAGCGAACATAAACAGAAATCTCTCGCGAAAGCTCAAACGTGCTGCGTAACATGAGAACAAACCTCATTGGCTCTCGCACGTCAAGCAATCATGCTTGAGCTTCCGTTTACCACAACTGATGTGTGAGTTTATGATTGTTTACATGCGAATATAAGCCTAAATTCAATCTGTTCATCATATAAAGCGATTGAGTTTCTTCAGAAAATTTGGACAAAACCACTCAATTCATACGGATTTGTTTTATGATCTCGGAACTTTTTGAGGCGTCAAAGTTTCAATTGCGTAGGCTGTCTAGGACAGAAAGCTCTCAGATTTCATCAAAAAGATTTTCATTTGCATTCCGAAAATGAACAAAAGTCTTACAGGTTTGGAATGACATGAGGGTGAGTAATTAATGACAGAGTATTCCTTTTTAGGTGAACTATCCCTTTAAGAATTCCAAATGTCAAAATGCATTCCTCTTGCACTATTATCGAAGAAATCGGAATGACTTTGTGTTCTAATCACTCCTGTTTGGTTACCTTTTATGTAAAAATAAAACCTGTTCCGCTGTTTAAAGTCCCCTCCCTCTTGCAGTGACATCTCTTCTCTCCTCCGATGACATGTTTACTGGTGTGAGGGCGGGACAACCCGTCACTCACATGAGATCCACCAATAGAAAACCACAACCATCCAATCAATTCCCCATGGACAAAATCAAATCCCACCCTACATTTTTTTCTTGCTCGAGAAGCTGTTTTACTCAGAAATACGTCACAATGGGGAAACTATTGCAACTTCCATTTAATGACGACTATAAAATAACAAAGAACTTTTATAAAGACGACTTTATAAATGACCATAAAAGAACTTCCTTTAGTTACTCATTGCATCTTTTTTTCCCTGCCATTTCAAGCTCTAACTCTTTAGTAGCGTTTCTTTGCACTTTTCACAGTTAGCTGGAGTCATGTGTCACCCACAACACTGAGGGATGAGTACTATTTCACCCCAAACCCACATTTGCTAACAAGCCACACCAAGTTTTGCAGTAACAGGATGTTCCAGGCTTTTCTGCGTCAGTGAGATGATGCACACTCTCATTATGACTGTAAAGGTCAGGATATCTGATGCAGTATAACAGGCAATCTTTATCTGTGCTTATGCCTAGTAATGGGAATCGTCCTAACATTTTACTGTATAGTGTTTGTGATAAAACGTTTAACGATAAATGTCTTTAGACAAAGTGTGTGTAGTGTTTTGATTTTTTTCATCAAAAGTCACTGAATCATTCTTATTCAATTCTGTGCATTAACTGCTGTTTTTGTAGTTTACATGGAGACAACAAAGGTATCATTTTCAAAAACATGCACTTTGAAACCGTTTTCAAAAGTTTTGAGGTACCCAAAACGTCATTGTCGTGAAAATGAACGGCAAGACACATAAAACGTTTTCGGTTTTTGGTTGAAAATGGTGTTGTGTAAATGGCACAAAATATTGGTTATCAAATTGAATTTCTCTAGAAAAATTAGCATATTTTAAAAGGATAATTTACCCAAAAATTTAAATTCTATTATCATATACTCAATCTCATGTTGTTTCAAACCCATGTTTATCTTCAAAACTATAAGATATTTTTTTGATGAACCCATGATATGTCTCCCTATTGAAAGTCCACGCAACCAAAATTTTCACAAAGTTCATATAGACATTTGTAAAAGAAATACACATGAATCAAGCAGGTTTCTGCATGAACAGGTTTGTTCTCGTTTCTGAGCATTTTTAGGTAAACCATCTTGTTATGTCCTACACAAATCTAGGGGTTTCTATGAAATGCAACAATATTAAGGATTTAAGGAGCACTAGCCACAGCACCACAAACACCACTTTTTACAGTTTTATTAGCTTGTGACAAAATGAACTTGTTTATGCACAGTAATTTAATAGGAAGCATTGGCTTCAGGAGGGGGTGAGGACCAAAATAACAAACAACAAAAATCTGCTTGGGAATAAAATACTGAGAAAAAAAAAGAAAAAAGAAAACAAAATAACAGAAGAAATATACACCAACTCTAATTTGCACAAAACATTAGAAAAATAGAATACAACAAAAATGGCACCCACCAGCTTCCAAAACAAGAAAAAAAAAAAAAAAAAAAAAAAAAACTATCAAGATAATAACAGGCCCAAGCTATAAACATTAACCACTTGAACACAGAAAGAAATAATTTAAGATATGACAAGATAAGCACTGGAGTCACTATCAAAGTAAAGTAGTTACATTACCTCAGCTTACAGACCAATGCAAACACACACACACACACACACACGCACACACACACACACACACACACACACACACACACACACATTCAACCATAAGAATACAAAACTGTTCAAAACAAAGCTGGGCAGGACACAGACTTCTTAAGCTATGTTCAGACTGTAGGCAAATCAGATTTTTTCTCAAATCAGATATTTTTAGGCAGACTGTCCGCATTATTAATTGCAAGTGATCAAATAAGATTTGAGTGTCCAGACATAACCAACCTGTCTGCATGGGTAACAGTGCAGGCATACCTAACTATGTGATGAGGCTTGAAATCTGATCTGAAGCTAGAGCGTCCATACTGAGATGCATCTGGAAAAATCGTATTGGAATCGCAATTCAAATCACATTCAAATGTTATTTTTTTTTTTTTATTATTATTATTTTTTTGTGCTGTGCAAACTTGTACTCACACTAGGCACAATTGCCTTGAACCGAGCCCAAGTGCGATTGTCCCCCCTCCCCACTTCCCCAATGGCCTGCGCTCACATAGAGTACCTCAGGGATGACGTGTTTTTGTAGGCCAACCCGGAAGTTAGCGGCGCACGGGTTCCCGCGGTCGAAAGCCTATGCATTTTTCCCATAGACTTTTGGAAAATCATAAAAAATAAGCTCTGTGTTTAACAAAGGGTTATGACACATACACGTTTTGTCTATCAAGATAATCTTTACAAGTTACCACCAAGCTTCCTCAAACTTTATTTAAAAAACAACTTTATTTAAAAACACGCTCGCTGATTATGATCTGTGCTGTGTATGAATACTTATCCACTTTTTCATGAGAAATGCTGTCCAAATGTCCTGTTTGTCATGATGACGTCTAAAGTCCCTGCCAAAGGAAGTAGTCCCTTTTAGCAATTTGTTAGCAACCGCCGTTTTTAAGACACAATAAAGGTTTAAAAAAAATCACAAGTGGGTTATAGCTGGTGTGTTTCATGTCATAGATCAAAACGTGAAAATATTTAGAGACTTTGTTAACCACAGACCTTATTTCAGGCGATTTAGCAAAAACCCATTCAAAAAACCCATTGACTTCGGGGCGATGGAACCGGAAGTCCTAAAATGCTAACTCGCTTCCGGGTTTTGCCTACAAAATCACATCATCCCTGAGGTACTCTATTGCCCTTAACGTTCCGTGCCGGAGCACGCTTACGTCATATACGATGCAACTTTCTGAATGGAAGAAAACAGGAAGAAAAGCCCTTTCGCTAAGATATTGCCTAATAGATTTATCATTTATGCTGCGCAGCGATTTTCACTTGCACGTATCAGAGGATTATTACGAAGGCAGCTGACGTTAATGGAGGAATTTGCAGCTTTGCTCGCAAACTACAATTCCTGTTAATCAATAAGGTGAGAACCAGACCCGTTATAAACCCACATACTCTCAATTTAATTACATTAGGCTAATTGAAAAGTGTACTATCCAAGAAGTAATAAAGATGTTTGCCGTCGTAATGATGACAGTAGCACACACTGTTCCATGCTCCAGCACGGTTAACGCTCACACTGCACGCGAACCGTGCTCGAGCCCAACCAAACCGCGCTCTGGCCCACCTCTTCCAAGAAGGCCAGGGATGGCTAAACGAACCACGCCTGGGCACGGTTACGGAGCGATCACACTTGTCAAACGAACCGGGCTTTGAGCGTCAAACGCGCTCGGGCGCGATTTAGAGCGCCTAGTGTGAGTACACCCTTAAACCCATCTGGATAAAATCTGGAGGAAAAAAATAAGTTTTTGCTGGCAATTCGAACATGACCTTAGAGGCTCTCTTCTGCTTTCATGCTACTCCACCCCTGGTTGGTAAGCAGGTGCAAACAAAAAAAAAAAAAAAACAGGAAAACCACACCACAGCACATCACATCACACAGTTATCCCAAAGAATACGTCTCTGGACATACAGTAACAATCCAATCCCTTTCGTATATAACAAGATTTGTTTCTTTAATGAATGAACACATGATATCCCATTTGTCATTTTAGGTTGCACCCTATATGCTGCCCTTACGGTGTAATCACGGTGAATTTGTGAACAAATTTGAGTGAATCTTTTTGGTGAACAGGTCAAAAAAGTCCAGAATGTTGTTTTATTGCTAAAATAAATCTATATTTGTCATGTTATCTTATGTTTCTCTGCTATTTGCAATGTAGCTACTTTAACATCACGATCCAAGCAAAAAATTTGTACCTTCATTCAGGATCAGCATAAGTAATGTATGCTAACTGCCAGAAGGCCTGCATTTGGCCCTTACACGACCTGTTTTTACAATCAAAGTAAATTTGTCTCAAATTGTATGCAGCTGGCGATCATTTTGTTTGGGTTGGCGCTCCTAAAATAAACAGAACTGTATGACCCAGCTCGCTCCACCTGTGCAGCTGTATGCTCTGTCAGCTGTGAGCATGAATCAGGCTGTTTTTCAGAGTCTGCCAGACTCCTGCTGAACATATTCAGGTCAGACAGTTCTTATTTGCCCAGGTTGTCTCATCACTCAAGCCTGAACATGGGACTAGACTCGCCAAGATTACATAATGACAGACACGAAAAAGACGACTTAATAAGCCTTAGTTGAGATGCATTACGAATAACAGGGTCAGGTCATGTCTTTTAATTAACCAGTTCTTGCCATTCTTTTACATATCCATGCAGAAGTGTAACACACATTTGATTTTTTGAGTTAAAAATGTATCTTTAAAAAATTCAGTTGTAGGTTAAAAAACAAATAAAAAAAAAAACTGTTTTATATTGCTTTGGTTAGTATAGCTGAGTCACACCTTCTGCAGATTCTGTCATTTTTTTTTTATCAATTTTAAACACCTCCAAATTCATTCAAAATGTCAAAGTTGCTCTTTTCCATATTACTAAAATGCATGCTGACTGTGATGAGACAAGCTGAGCGGAAAGTGCTGCATGGTTGATGCATTTTTCTATCAGAATAACTGACTTTTTATAAAATAATGAATTGCTGGATTTTCTGATAGATTCAGCTTTTTTTTTTTTTTTTTTTAAACAAGCCAAAAAAGTTTCTTGTTCGGAAAAAAAAGAAAAGAAAATCCAGAACTGATTTTTCACTTCATCAGCCAGATGAATAAAAGATGCTTGTGTTCACTGCAGTCTTCTTTTCAGCAATCCAAAAACAAGATGCTGAGAGACGCCTGTGCAATCACACACATGTGCACTAGACTTAACTTAGAATATTTTATTACAGATAAATAAGCCTGTAAATAATAAATGAGATAAAGTAAATGTCATGAAATTATTTAATATCACTGAAATACTGTACAAAAAAAAAAAAACAACCTAGTCTCATGGAAAGACGTACCTGTGGGAATGTTTTTGCGAGTCACAAAAATACGTACCAATACGTACATATCACTGCAGTTTCCAACAGAAATGAACATTAGAGGCAGTAAAACAGCAAGCGCTTTTAATCGTTTTCATACACAGTTATGATTACAGGGTCAGATTATGGATTAATAAAGACTTGTTTTTACGTCTCCTTGCACAATATTATGTTATGACTTCAAAATGCTTTTTATCAAAGTACACGATTTGTAAACGAATATATTTTGGACTTTGCATCGCATAACCAGCTCCATATGTTTTGCTTTTCAGATATAACAAGCTTGCTCGGTAGCTCAGCTAGTACGGAGTTGTATTTAGGATGAGGAAGCCTTGGGTACGAATCCCGTGAAAGACGAATCACGGTAAAAGATATCAAAACAAGCTAAAATGGCAAGATTACGGATGTTTTTTATGTCACATTTGCTTTTTTTTAACACTATCGGGTAGGTTTAGGTGTAGTGTTGGTGGTACGTTATTTTAAAACGTAATGGAAATTTCAAATCAGAACTGCGGTGATTCGTATAAAAACCAACGTCATAAAAACGTACCATATTCATGTTTATCTGTTCCGGCAAAAAAAATGAACACGCTTTTAATACCACTCAGTGGACATTTCACATTGAAACTGCAGTGATATGTACGTTCCCACAGGTACGTTTTTTCTAACGAGACCAGGCTCAAAAAAAAGGTTACATTTTATTTTGATGTTCCCCTTTAGACATTCTAAGTAACTTTGCAACTACATGTCGGCTAACTCTCATTAGAGTATTAGTAGACTGTAGTAGACGGTTAGTAGACTGCTAGGTTAGGGTTAGGTTTTAGGGTTTTAGGGTTTGGTAGTAGTTTCATGGACTTGCAAAGTTACTTATAGTGAGTAGAATGTCTGTTGGGGGAGCATCAAAAAGTGTTCGCAGATATTAAGCAGACAGTCTACTAATACTTCAATGACTGCTAGTTAAAGTGGACCATCGAAATAAAGTGTTTCCCAACAAAACTGACCATTTAATTTTTTTGGTAGGTATTGTGTACTGTGCTCTAAAGTCATCATTATGAAGATCAGTGTGTACACACACTTTTTGGGGCAAGTAAGATTTATATCCACCGCTGACATGAAAAAAAGAGCCCGAAAATGGCTAAACACTGAGCTTTTAATTGCCTTAACCACAAATTATTGGTCAAAAAAATGGTCAAGCAAATGCACTACTTAAAAAGCCATTCCTTTCTCAGAAAACCATCAAAGACAGAATGAAGTTTTTCGCAGAATATGGGAAGTTGAATCATTTGTGAAGTGATGAATCACAATGAAACACAAGTTGCATGGTGATGCTCCAGAGCGGTGTCTTCGAAAATCTACTGAGAAATATAATAATAAATGTCTCTCTACCACAGTGAAGCATGGAGGAAGAGGTGTCATTGTGTGGGGAGCCTTTTTAGCTGATGGTATTTGTGAGCTACTTCACTGTGAAGTACAGGAGAATATTGCAGAATGGCTTGCTTCCCACAAATGGAAAGTTGTTATCTAAAGAGGAATGATCAGATGTTATTTTTCAACAAGACTATGCTCTTGCCCAAATATATACACACACACACACACATTTTTTTTTTTTTTTTTTTTTTTTTTAATAAATGCTGTTCTTTATTAATAAAATGTTTCCATAATAACAGTTTTATAATAACATAATAACAGTTTTTTTTTTTTTTTTTTAAATTGCTAACATCCTTTTGTCCAATCTGTAGCCACATTTTCAAAACTCTAAACACAATTAGCACAACATCTGTCTGTTGTGACCATACCATTAACACAATTCATGTCGTTTTCACAGAAAAAGCAGCTAATTAACGTGTTTCTAAAATGCTTAAATTTTCTTTTCACACAAACTTACCCAATACCAAAATCATGGATATTTTTTATCTTATTTACAAATGCTTAAACACAGCATGTCAGAAATGAAAACCGAATGTTCAAAACCTTAAATATAGTATAAAACCTCTCTCAGTTCCTAGTTTATATCTCAGAAGTCTGAGAAAAAAAGTCAGAATTGTGAGATGTAAACTCACAACTGCAAGAAAATAAATAAATAAATATTATATATATATATATATATATATATAATATATATATATATATATAAAATTGTGGGATAAAAAATTGACAATTACCTTTCTGTGGAGGAAACAAGCTTCCATAGTAACCAAAGACCTTGTATGTTGGATTTGTTGATGATCAATGGCAACAATTTCATGTTTTGATTTCAGTACGATTCCACTACCACTGTTCCATATATGCAAAATATGTGGTCTGCGTAGGGCACTAGGACAGCACCCCACCCTCTATGGGGAACCATCAACAGCCCACCCCACCCCACCCAACCCCAGAAAGCAATATCAACCAAGGGGGCAACTGCAGTTCTGCATAGGGGACCCATTTGACCAGTGACTGCCCTGAGCAGTTCTGTTACTTTCTTCTTCTTCTTCTTCTTTTTCCCCCTCTGCTGTACATTCTACACAGTAATGACTCATTCACTTTTAGATAGTATGTTGCTATGTTGCCAAGAATGCACACATTCAACACTCAACCAAAAATGTAGAATGGCTTACATGTTCCATGCAAGCATTCTACTTTTACTAAAGTAAAATGAAATTGAATTATAAAAATAATGGATTTCATATTTTCTGCAGGTAGAACTGAAACATGACAAGTAATGCAGTTTTTGTAATGCCATCAACTTAGTATTTTGACAGGCATTTCTCTATGATTGATGTTGGATAAAACTAGTGCTAGTGTTTTGACTGAAGGACTCAATTTATATATAGAAAAATGTTTTTAGCATTTTGAAATGTTGAGTTTCTTGGCAGATATGGTTATGGTTTTTGGTTATGGTATTAATATGGTTTTGGGCAGAAAATTAACTACTTAACACAATTATTTGGCTAATTGTGTGATGTAGTTGCTGTGTTAAGACTTTAGAAAAGGTACTTTAAATATTGGTAAACATTTGTTAGCAACTGTAAAAAACTGTAAGCAGCACAACTGTTTTCAACATTGATAATAATAAATGTTTCTTGAGCAGCAAATCAGCATATTATAATTACTTCTGAAGGATCATGTAACACTGGAATAAGCAGCTTTGAATCACAAGAATAAATTATATTTTAAAATATATTAAAATAGAGTATTGTTATTTTACATTGCAATAATATTTCACAGCAACACTGATTTTACTGTATTTTCTATGAAATAAATGAAGCCATGGTTAGCATAAGTAAGCAAAACGATCATTCTTACTGACCTCAAACTTTTGTAAAAAATAAAATAAATAAATAAATAAATAAATAAATAGCTTTCAATTTAGTCTAACAAGTCAGTAACTCATGACATAAGCTATATACTTGGGTTTGGTTTGCTTTATCCTACAACCGCATTTATTTCTCTAACTCTTGCACTAGACTAAAGGTGATGATACACGGGGAAACTTTTTGAGCAATGTTGCTGAGCGATGCTGCTTGGGCACTTTCCCATTGAGAATGGGCAACAAATTTTTATATGGATACTTCTGATCAAAATTTGTTGCCCATTCTCAATGGGAAAGTGCCCAAGCAACCTCGCTTGGCAACATTGCTGAAAAAGTTCCCTCATGTATCATCACCTTAACACAACAGTTTAATTACAAACTTGGAAATTTGAGTGAAAAGTTGTGTTTCTGTATATCTTGGACAAAAGAACATGGCTTTAACAATACCAAGGTCATAGCATCTGCTAAATTCATAACTGAAAAGTGTTTTTTTCTTTTTTCTTTATTCAAGACACCGCTGGATGAGCACATTTTTTTTTGTTTTTTTATCAGTATTCTACTGATTTTAAACGACATAGCACAAGACCACTTTATCACTGCCATCATAATCGAATAATATAGTTAAAACAAACAAACATGTTGCACCAGCATAGGTACAGTTATTTTTAGACCAGCAGAGCAGATCATCTACATTTTTGCAGCTCAATCCATTTGGTCCACAAAAAAGATATATACTTCAGTTAGGCTAAAAGTTGGCGGTAATTACCAGGACAAAATCTAATTAGTGGTTAATGTCACAGTGAATCCCACGAGAGGGCCAAAGTTTGGCCAATTTCCAGCTGGGTTCCCATGCTGATATGCATTAGCCCCACTTAAAGAGCAAGTGAATCGGCACAACAAAATCAACAAGTGGGTGACAACAGCTAACAGACACATCTGAAAAGCTAATCCCAGTCTGAAAGCAAGAGCGGTGGGAGGAACATTACTCTGCAAGGCATACGGCCAAAGACGAGTCAATCAAGCTCTTACTGGGTGAATAATTTAAATTTAGTGTTCAACATGCTGGGCGCACTAGGTCGTGAAAGTCACTTGTGTCACTATAATTGGTTGCAGTGAGCGTAGCATGCCGATAAGCCTGGCAGAAGACAGCAGGGCGATCTGAGGCGCTGCCAAATGTCACTGTAGGTTCAGGTGGCCGAAGCCGCTTGGAAAACAATGATGGGCATGTGATGACATTTGCACAACCAGAGAGATTGTCCTCTATCAGTACATCTCATGTCAGTTCAGAAAGGAACCTGACCTCTGGAAAAAAGGGGGGCTATAACTTTTGCAGATTTTCACAGAGAGTAAAATCACCTAATTTAATTTCAGCTTTTCTGACACTTTTATTGATAAGGACGGTAGGAGACAGACAGGAAAGGATGGAGAGATGGAGGAGGGGAGGGGGATAGTGTGATCATGACACGCCATACAAGCGTCAAACACATTAGTACCACAGCTTGACGTGTTAAAGCACATGCGGTGATGATTAGGCCACCATGCACACCGATGAATCCACCAATATTGAGAGTTCTTTTGACTTGACTGCGACAGATGCTGCAAATCTGCAAATGCACCATGTAGGACTGATTCATAATGTTAGGGAGATCAGTTTGTGATGTTAAATCATTCATAAGAAAAATTAAATGTCAATTACCAACAATCCTCATACTACATTTTAGAGGGTGATTTCAACTAGGGTTGCCCCCTAATAGTCGACTAGCCGTTAGTCGATGAGAAGAGGCTTAGTCAACCAAAATTTAGTTGCTTAGTCACAGGAAAATAAAAAATAAAAAAAATCCACAGGAAGTGGCGAAGTCATGCAGTCTGTGACGGACAGATTGTTAACAACTGGTCTATGTGGTAATTACAGTACATCGGGCAGATATATGTCCTCAAATAAGGTTTATCATCTGAAACATGTAGCAGCTTTACATGGCCGCTCGCTTTAACGTTAACCTAGAAAAACGTGGGCTATTCAAGTGTTTGTGCGGAGTGTGAAAGCTGAATAGTAGCGCGCTTACTGCATGACGACTAACATGGAGGCAACGGTGCGATCACTTGCACCTAAAATACTCTGTCATTTTTGGTCATACAGATAAGAGTAATACATCTTTTGAATCTGTGAAGAGTCTACTTGTGTGCACTCACAAGAACAACAAAATGTTGTGCTTTTGTAAAATAATGAAAGCAAACAGGGTGCACTTTCTGCTGTCTCTCTCTGTGAACTTGAGCACGCCGGAAAAAAAAAAAAGAACCGAAACTCTATGTAAACTTGCCTCACAGACATAAAAAATATATCTATAGAAAGCGAAATGTCTACTGTTAAATGAACCAGTTCAAATGGAAAACAAATATTCTCAGGTTATGTAATCCGTATGGAGATGACGAGTCAGAATCGTCAACTTCATCACTGCACCCGAAAATACAGAAAACACTAGTTAATCAATTAATTATTAAAATGTTAAAAGGACAGTTCACCCAAAAATGAAAATGCTGTCATCATTTACACACACTCAAGTAATTCCAAACCTGTATGAATTTCTTTGTTCTGCTGAACACAAAGGAAGATATTTGGAAGAATGTTACCAAAAAGTAACCAAACAAATCTCGTGGGTGAGGGTGAGTAAATCATGACAGAATTTTCATTTTTGGGTGAACTATCCCTTTAAAGTAATCTCCTTGCTGTTTTTACCCGACACATTCATAATCATTACCTCTGCCTGTGCACCGTGGCAAGCTTTATGTATGCGCTTGAATGCTGATTAGGATATGTAGGCATTAAAGGCTCTTTATTATGTATATGTGGTTTATTAATAAACATGGGATTAGTCGACTAATCGCTTAAAATGAACGACTACTAGTCGACCAGAAAAATATTTAGTTGAGGGCAGCCCTAACTTCAACAGTGTTTCTCATTTCAAATATCAGGGAATTATGCCAAACATCTGCTGAACTTGTTGGTCATTGACTGTGTATGTGCACCTGCGGTATAATAACTTTCATTAAATTGCATCACTTTGGCATTATGGAAAATGATACTGTAATAATAAAAAAAATGCCTGCATATGTTTTGTTTTATATATTAGTTTATGAATTTAGTGTGTCTCTCGAAGGAGGTACTTTACTTTTGAACTTTCTATTCATCAAAGAATTCTGAAAAAAATCAGCCCAGGCTCATTAGAAAAACGTACCTGTGTCAACATTTTTGCAAAACGCAAAGTTTCAAAACTTTCAAAGTGAAATGTCCAGTGAGTGAGTTTTTTTATGTTGGAGTTTGTAGATATCACCGCAGTTCAGTACTGAAATGTCTGTATCACGTTTAATAACGTACACCTACACTAAACCCTAAACCTACCCGATAGTGTTAACAAAAGCAAATGTGACATAAAAACGCAATCGTAACCATGGCATTTTAACTTGTTTTTGAACTGTTGTCTTTGAGGTCTTTTACCTTGAGTTGTTTTTCGCGGGATTCGTCCCCTAGTTGTTCGCATCGCAAGTACAATTCAGTACCAGCTGAGCTACTGAACAAGCGTATAGACCTTATGCGCCAGAGAAACAAGCGCGCCGCCATCTTTATAATATTGTCTTTGAACTTACGTTTTTTTCTGTCAAAGAATAACTAGCTGGTGAAGTGGATTTACTTGTTGTAGAGTTAATAAAAATAATCATGAGCATTGTAATGTTTAAAGCAGATGTCTTAACAAATGTCAGTAGAACGGGAAGATTTTAAAACGAGCAGTTCATTCATAAATAAGTAAGATCACTGTGGAAATACAAACCGGAAGGCAAAAGACATCGAGTGCAGTGCTGAAAAGGGGCGGG
The DNA here is from genome assembly GCF_019924925.1 of Ctenopharyngodon idella. Classification (NCBI taxonomy): domain Eukaryota; kingdom Metazoa; phylum Chordata; class Actinopteri; order Cypriniformes; family Xenocyprididae; genus Ctenopharyngodon; species Ctenopharyngodon idella. The sequence continues at coordinate 27,103,184 of NC_067233.1, read as the reverse complement.
GCTACATAAGGTCTATAGTGCTAGTAAAACTGAACATCTGGAGCTGGGTAAGTGATGCAAACTCCAAAATATATTCGTTTACAAATCATGCACTATGGTGAAAAGTGTTTTGAGGTTATAACATTGTAGTACAAGGAGCCGTGTGAAAACAAATCTATTAATCCATAATCTGGCCCTGTAATCATAATTGTGTGTGAAAACGACTAAAAGTGCTTGCCGTTTTACTGCCTCTAGTGTTCATTTCTGTTAGAAACTGCAGTGATATGTACATATTGGTACGTATTTTGCGTTTTGCAAAAATGCTGACACAGGTACGTTTTTTCCAGTGAGCCTGTGTTGAAAAAAATATATCACGGTTTCCTAAAAAAAAAAAAAAAAAAATTATAATAAAACATTGATGATAATAAGAAATGTTTCTTGAGCATCAAATCAAATCAGCATATCAGAATGATTTCTGAAGGATTATGTGACACTGAAGACTGAAAAATTCAGCTTTGCCATCACAGGAATAAATTTTAAAATATATTAGAATAGAAAATGATCATTTTAAATTTTTAATAGTATTTCACAATATTGCTGGTGAAACACACTTGGTGGAACATAAGATTCTTTCAAAATCATTAAAAAAATTACTAAACCCAAACTTTTTAATGGTAGTGTATGTTACAATAATAAAACGTCCTAAATAAACTTCTCATTGTACATTTTCCACTAAAGATAAAAGCTGATGGAAGACATGCAAAGGCGGTTTAATATTAGAATCACACCCCATCTGTCAAAAGTCGACACTTGAACTCGTAACATTACCTTGAACTTTTCACATTGTTCCCTGGTTGCCCTTCAGCAAATACTCATAAAAAACCCTTAAATCCTCTTCACATTCACCCAGTGGCTTGGCCATTTGTTATGCAGCAATGTGTTCAAGGTGGCTGTAAGGGAGCATGAAATAAGTGGGTTTTGCAGTAGACAGGGATACATCTAATCCTTCTCCCTGTCTCGCTTCAAAGGCAGCAGTCGGACGAATGATTCTCTTTACCTGACAAATGGCCTCAATCCACAATGCTGCACTTTCACAGCTCTGACTGTATCCTATACATGCGGATGTATGGATTTCTGGCTATGCTTATCAGTTTCACAAAACAGGTGGGTTTTGTTGTGGTCTATCACCAAGTACCGTACACTTCGCCTGTTTGTCATATTGCTAAGCAGTGTCAGAGAAGGTAGTTTGAAACTTTAGCTTGTCAAGATACAAGCTACAAAATGCAAAGTAGTTAATGAAAAAGCTACACTACAGTCCAGATAGATAGATAGATAGATAGATTACATTTGGAGAAACCACTATGACTCTGGTAAAACATCTAACATGCCTGAGACTTTTGCATAATATATCATACATATAAAAACCAACAAAACCAGAAAATACCATAATTTATAACTGGGCTAAAGATTTTTATATAAATATAATATTATTAATATCTGTATAATTACTTATAATATTAAACAATTATAATATAATAATATGAATTTGTTTTCACTACAAAAAAAAGTTGCAAAATGTTTAGGGATGAATCAGTTTTTTTTTTTTTTTTTTTTTTTTTTTTTTTTTAACAGGTTCATCAAATGGGTGAATATTATAAGGAAGACTTTTGATTATTGCCTTAGGTGTATAGCTTCATGTGCAAAACAATATTGTCATTATGGCTGTCAATATAATGTTAATTTAATGTGATTAATTCTAGAAAAAAAAAAATCACGGATGAATTCATGCACATAATCATACCCAGACCTGTGTGTACATACCATAATAAATGATTTTCAAGCATGAAAAACCACTCTTTTTTTTTTTTTTTTCCTTTTTTTGTGTGTGTGTGCTGCTGCTACAGGCAAAATTACAACATTTCCTAATATTACCAAAAATAGCAACATATAGCAGCATTTTGTAATTATATATTGCTTCTCACTAGAAAAAAATAATCTTGTTTGAAGTACAGCCACTCTACTGAACTATACGGAAGAGGATTAGGGCCAAGAAATAATCAAAAAAATAAAACCATCTTGAGATTAAAGTCATTACAATACGAGATTAAACTCTTTAAATTTCAAGAAATAAGTCGAAATACAATGTCGAGAATAAAATCAGTAAATTTCGAGAATAGCCGCTGTGTTTCGAGAAAAAAACTCGTTATATTTTGAGAAAAGAAGTCGAAATAAAATGTTGAGAATAAAATCATTACATTTCAAGAATAGTTGTGTTTCAAGAAAAAACTTGTTAAATTTCTAGAAAAAAAGTTGAAATACAATGTCGAGAATAAAATCAATACATTTCGAGAATAGTCGTTGTGTTTCGAGAAAAAAAACTTGTTAAATTTAGAGAAAAAAAGTTGAAATACAATGTTGAGAATAAAATCATTACATTTCGAGAATAGTCGTGTTTCACGAAAAAACTTGTTAAATTTAGAGAAAAAAATGAATCAGATCACTTAGTCAAGCTATATTTTAGGCTTTCTTTCGATAACAAAGAAATAAGATACCAAAATTGTAGATACCAGTGAAATTTCACAATTCTAGATTCCGACTTTTGCCATACTTTTATGTGTATTTGTCCGTTCAAGCGCAAAAAGAGTAGGCCTATTCGTGGGCTTTCTGTGTGTGCGCTATGGATAAAGCACCATATCCCTCACACCAGACGCGTCTCGTTCTCAAGTTCACCATGCAGGCAAAAAGCTCAATTCAAGAACGAAAAAAGTGACGTCTGTGTTTTACTGTAAATGTGCAAATGGAAACAGAAAGGGCAATCTGTATTCTGTATATCTCTACAAGCACAGACTTCAAATAGCCTACACAGAAAGAAAAATATTGAAAAATGTCTATACACACTCTTTCAGCCTAGGGTGAAGTCATTATGCTTATCTGCACATAGTATGGTTTATTAATAAGGTGTGTACAGAATTTGATCATTTAATACCATTAATATCAACGTTTTTCACGTGTTTTAGAATGTCCCATTTTCTTGTGAGTACATCACGTAAATTTTACTGTTTTTTTTTTCTTCCAAAAAGACCCAGCCACTTGCAAATTTTCCCGAAATTTAACAAGTTTTATTTCGAAATGCAACTGAATTGTCGAAATTTAATGATTTTATTCTCAACATTGTATTTAGACTTTTTTTCGAGTTAATCTCACATAATAATTATATATAATTATATATAATATATAATGACTTTAATCTTGAGATGTTTTATTTATTTTTTATTATTATTGCTTGGCCCTAATCCTCTTTAGTAGAACTGAGCAACTTTCATGCTGCTGAAAAGGTTGTTTAGTTTTGAGTGTTGCAAGTTACGCCTCAAGACAAGAAGTAATGTGTTCAAAAATCAGTTATTTAATTTTCTACACATGTACAGATGTCCTATATGTGCATCAAAGTATGAAATGAGCATGTGCTACAAGACAAACGACCGCAGATGCCAAATATATCTTATGAAAGAGCCCACACCAACCATCGCATCACTTCAGAATGGGAATTGATGTCATCCCTCAACCGTTCACTGGCTTGGCTGGCTGCAATAAAACAGTCTCGCATTGAAAACACATTAGCTCATGATTTACCATTTAGGGAAAATGACAGTCTAGTCTTTATTTGACTGGCCCTAAATAGACAAATGACTGTGGCCATGATGGTGAGAGAAAGCGAGCCAGAGACATATGAAAGAACAAAAGGCAGTCTTGCTCTTCTTGTTCCTTCAAAAGGACTGATGGAATGGAAAGCGAGTACGGAGGACTGCCGGTTCCAATGTGTCCTCCAGGGCACCGTGGTCAGCTGCACCCCACTGACTTGCGTTCTGACACGGATGTGTCCCCTGCTTACACTGCCCGGGCCCATATCGATCCTCGTGAAATCGGAACCATCATCTGTGACTGCTGGGCCCTCTGGGGGAGATGAGCTGATTAACATGGATAGACTGATGTCACCAGGCTTTCTCTGTTGGCCTACATGCAGACCGAGGCAGACCAAGGCGAATTACTGGAGACTTGAGCAGACGGCCTAAAATAAATATCCCCTGAAGTGATGGAAAGTGTATGACTGTGCATATCAAGACTGGCCAGAAATACTGAGCAAATGTTTTTAATGAATATCTCACTCTTAAGGCCAATTCACACTGCAGTGATAGACGGCAACAGACAGTTTGTCTGGTTTTGTAGGATCAGTATGTTACGCCTGTCGGTGTCTGTTGGTGTTGGTTGGCTCTCGTTTTCGCAGACTGAACGTGATGAGTCGGCATTTGTCCTGTCATGGACTGTTGACTTACTGTGATGTGGTGATTGTCCGCATTGGTTGTAGTCTGTCTGTGCAGTCTGAATTGGTCTTTAGAAGAAATTTTTCTATATAGAACCGCACCACTGTCAGGCGCTTCATAAATAGAACCTTTTAGGTTTTTTTTTTTTTTTTTTTTTTAATTAATAATTTTGTTTTAATTAATTTTTCATTTTAATTACATTTTGTGGATTAAGCAGTTTGTAAACATACTTTATCAGTAGATATATATAGATATATATGACTTTGTCCTTAAAGTCTACATTAAGTCATAATTGATCTGTGTTTTTCATTACGATTTTTTGGCTCATTTATTTGTTGCTCATTATTATCATCAATGATGAAATCAATGTTTTCAGTGAATTAAAATCAATGTTTTTGGAACATATTTTTTGGAAACCGCAGTACTATATATATATATATATATATATATATATATATATATATATATATTTATTTATTTATATATTTATATATATATTTATATATTTATTTATTTTTTTTTATATTTTTTTTTTTTTTAATAAAGCAATAAGTGCAAAGAAGCCATAGTTTACAGTGATTTTTAGGGAACAGACAAATGGGGTTAATTTTAAAATATATTAAAACAGGTATTTTAAATTGCAATAATATTGCTATTTTTACTATATTTTTGATCAATTTTAAGAGGCTTAAGTATGGAAGCCCGTTTCCGCCACTAAATAAAAAAATAAAAAGAGTAATTGCGAAATATCTCAGAATTCTGACTTTTTATCTCGCAATTGCGAGTTTACATCTCACAATTGCGTGATGTAAAGTCAGAATTGCGAGATATAAACTCGCAATTGCGTGATATAAAGTCAGAATTCTAACTTTTTTCTCGCAGTTCTGACTTTTTGTCTCGCAATTGCGAGTTATAAAGTCACAATTCTGAGATATAAACACGCAATTGCGTCATATAAAGTCACAATTCTGAAATATAAACTCGCAATTGCGAGAAAAAAAGTCAGAATTGCGACTTTATTTCAATTTCAATTCAATTTTCAATTTCAATTTTATTTGTATAGCACATTTACAACAGCCCCCAGGCTGACCAAAGTGCTTTACAGAAGAACAAGAATATTACACATGCATGGAAAATAGATCAGAGAAAAATTTAAAACCACCCATTTAAAAATTTAACATATCACAGTAGTCAATACACTAAGGAAAATAAAAAAGTTTTTAGCAAGGACTTAAAGGTAGACAAGGAAGGGGCCAGTCTAATCTCTAAGGGCAGGGTATTCCAGAGTCGAGGCCCTGCCACCGCAAATGCACGCTCCCCTCTACGCTTTAGTCTAGCGCGAGGAACCACCAACAAGGCCAAGTCACAGGATCGTAGGCTTCTAGATGGAGTATAAGGATGAAGAAGTTCAGATAAATAGACAGGAGCTTTGTTATGTAGGGATTTATAAACGAAAAGGAGAATTTTAAAGTCTATTCTCTGACAAATTGGCAACCAGTGAAGGGATCTAAGAATTGGAGATTATATCTCCATTATATCTTATTGGACTTTATATCTCAGAATTGTGACTTTTTTTCTCGCAATTGCGAGTTTATATCTCAGAATTGTGACTTTATATCACGCAATTGCGAGTTTATATCTCGCAATTCTGACTTTATATCATGCAATTGCAAGTTTATATCTCAGAATTATGACTTTATATCACGCAATTGCGAGTTTATATCTCGCAATTCTGACTTTATATCACGCAATTGCGAGTTTATATCTCAGAATTGTGACTTTATAACTCGCAATTGCGAGATAAAAAGTCAGAATTCTGAGATAAAAAGTCACAATTACTCTTTTTATTTTTTTTTTATTTAGTGGCGGAAACGGGCTTCCATACTTAAGAGACTTCTTTTAAAAACACTTTTTTATTCTTTTGTGTTAATCACAGCTAATTTTCAATGGCCATCAATGGAGAAAGATTTTTGGTATCCAGATGGTGTAGTTATAGCATATAACAACAGGGGTTAACTAGACACATATTTTTGAACCCCATTTGATACAATGAATTCTAAAAGTCCCATCAGATTATAGCATTTCTTGTGGACTGAACACCTAAAACTGTTTTACTCAGATTCTCAATAGACTGCTCAGTAAATTCACTAGTTAAAAGGTGTGAATGAATGCCCGTGACCTTTCCATGATTTTCCAATTGTTCTTGATTACTGAATGAGTTTTTAGAAATAATTTTATAGAGCTCAATTTCTAACCAAATAAATATTTTAGAGATGAGAATAATTACACAAACCTTTCTTTCATTACAGACATATCCCAACTTTTCAATGACTTTTGAAAGATTGTATTATTTCTCATTACTTTTTTAGGCCTGAAAATATCTTTTTTTTTTTTTTCCTTTTCCATAACTGTGAACCTATTGCATTTAGACCAAAGTGTTTGTATTCCATAACATACAAAAACTTTTTCAGCCCCCTAACATTCAGTGCACTGCAAAGCTAACATTACAAAGCACATTTGACAAAGTCTTAATGCATTTTCCACCACAGGCAGCTATCAACCCGTCAACGCTGGCTACTTTTCAACAAATCACAGATTTTTTTTTTTTTTTTTAAATGACATTTTCCCTCAAAGTCATGGTATACAGAACAAAATCCTTTGCAAGAGCCCCAACTGTTTCAATTTGGGCTGTGAAATGCACTTGCCTCTTTTTAAAAAAGCAGCTGTACTTCAAATGACTTATTCACTGCCAGAAATGGGGATTTTTCAAGCTTCCTGCAGGCAACTGCATTTTCCAAGCATTCAAAACTTAAAAAAAAACAAACAAAAAAAAAAACAACAACGTCAGCATCGCTTTTCTTTTATTCAGCATAGATCTGTGTCAACATTTAGCTGACATAGAGTACTCGTATTTTTCTCTGACAGCATTAGAGCACTAAACCCAAAATGTATAAAGCATGTACAATTGTGCTTTGCCAGTGTTGATGGATGTCAGTTTTCTGACAGCAGAGGTGATATACCATATTCAATGCAACAGCTTTGATCTTTGTAAAATCATCACCTGTTGTTTCAGACTTGTACTCTTCTTGTTGTAATGATTTCCTTTTTTGTTTTCACAGAGCAGCTAGATCATTCTGTCAAAATGCTTATGGCTGCAAATAATGACTATTACTCCTGAGGAAATCAATGAACATGTGTTTAATGTTGAGTTGAAAGCCAATCGCTTTAATACACCATTACGCCAGTTATGCATGAAGAGACCTAGTTCTTTACTCAAAAAAAAAATGGGTTTCTTTCATATCTTAGTGCATATTACATTCCATGGAGTTAAAATAAGGTATTTTCCATGCTGTGCTCTTTCTTCACATTGGTTTCCAACTCCTTCCAGAAAAGAAAAAAATGCAGACAGCAGCAATGAATGCACCATTGTGCTTCAGTTCATATGTTTAGATCATAACCCCAAGAAAAGGGCCTGATTCCATTTCTAGACGCTGCTTGCTATGCCCTTTTACACAGGCTAGTAAATGCATTTCTTTTATTTGGGTTGATGATGGTTCTTCAAATCATAAGTAGAAAATAATGATTGCCGTGATCAAAGTTTATGGTTATAATTTAAGTGGAGCACTTCAATAACAGTTAAAGGCAAAAGCCATCACATTGACCATCTTTATCCCTGGACATTGAGGTCATTTCTTATGTCTGAGGTACATTCACATCATTTTCTCATCTCCATTACTGCCTGCACTCTCTGTGAACTTGACTTTTAGTGTAACTGCAAGCCAACCGCTTCAATTTTACGTTGTTCCATTCATCACTCACTTTCTCCCCTCATTGTTTCTTTTTCCTGAAAAAGTCTTGTTGCTCATGTGCTTTAAAGCTCATAGACTCAAGGTCAGATCTTACTGGAGATAACATTTTAAAGGTTGGCTGTCTGTTATTGCGCTGTTGCCCTATAGACAGTGTGAAAAGAGATGTGTTTGTGTAGGTTTATCTACTCTTGTGTCAGGTTGTATATCATGGATTCTGTAACACAGTTTTTTTTTTTTTTTTTTTCTTTTTCTCATTACCAAAAAGATACAAGGTTGTAATGATTCAGTATGTTTTATAACAGTTCTGCATGGAGGTGAAAATTTATATCCATTTCATCCATTTAAGAGAATTATGGCTATGCATTTTTGCAGATGGCGCTGCGTACACTCGCAGATATATGGGGACACTGCACTTGTTCCCAGAGAAACGCCTTGGCAGTCGTCAGGCGCTATGAGGCAGTTTGTTCTGTGACAGTTGTGCGAAACATCCTGTCAGCTTCCAACACGGCTCATCATTAATGCCTAAATGATTACGCGGCCATGAAACAAATACATTATTCATCAAAAAGACACTGCAGAAGAAAAACTACACACAAAGATCTCGCCCCTAAATCTGACTCCAGATGATCATACACACACACACTCCTGCTGTTCGCAACACATGATTTACATTACGCTGAAAGCTTGTTTGTTGTACGGGTGCTGGGCTTGGTGTTAATGTCATTTCCAGCCTTTGGATATTTCTGTTTGCCTTGTCAGCGTCTGACAGACATTCTCTGGATTCCCGTGAGATGCGCACTAGTGCATTTTACAATAGGAATATTTTGTTCTAAGTTTTGCTTTCATGCATTTAATTTGAATAACAACATTAAGCTTGCGAAAGGCCCTGCATAAACAAAAATCAATTTACTTATAGTGTTATTTTATTTGTTTATTTTTTCATACATAAATTGAGAGAGAATCATCAAAGGTCTGTAAGAGATTGATATAGAGGAGACTAGGAGCAAATTAAACATTTATACGTGCCAAAAGAAAATGTACTATAAATAAAGTTAGCATAAGAAAGATGAGATCATAATATAGATATTAAAAGAATTATTATTTTAGAAAGAACTATTAGGAGTTATAGTTGCCCATTAGGAATTTGGAATAATGTATGTTTAAAATAAAAGTCTAAGTGAGCCCTACATTATAATTATCTAAAATAAATTAAATCTATTTTGGCAAATATATATTTAGAGAAGCTGAGGATTAAAAAGGCTATATATATATATATATATATATATATATATATATATATATATATTTTTTTTTTTTTTTTTTTTTTTTTTAAATAACATTAACATTTTTATTTTTGATAATAAAAATGTTAATGTTCATTTTAGTTCACAATCTATTAACTAATGTTAACAGATACAGCTTTAGATCTTAAAAAGCATTAGTAAATGCAGATATTAACTAACTAATTTTAATAAATGCTGTCAAAGTATTGTTAGTTAGTTTAATGTAGTTAATTAATGTTAACAATAACACTTTATTGAAAAGATCTATCTATCTATCTTAGTTAATGTTAATCGCAACATGAATTCATTATTAAAATCAAATGTTGTATTTGTTAGTATTATTTAATGAACCTGAACTAACATGGACTAACAATTAACATTTTTATTAAAAAAAAATGGTAACACTTTATTTACTTTACAGTGTCCTTGTTACACGTTACATGTAGTTACTGAAGTAATAACTATAAATTATGCATAATTACATGCAACTAACCCTAAACCAAACCAAACCCTAATCCTAACCCTATAGTAAGTACATGTAGTTAATTGTTATTACTCAGTACTTAAATATTTAATGACACTGTAACACGGACACCTTAAAATAAAGTGTAACCAAAAAAAAAAAAAAAAAAACAACTTTTAGATTAATAAATACTGATACAAATATATTGCTCATTGTTAATGTTAATTAATGCATTAGCTTACTAATATGACTATTGTAAATTGATTGTATGATAGTTACCAAAGACAGTTAGCATCTTTCATTCATGTAAACTATTAACCAACAACCTAGAAAATAAAAGAGATATAAATCTGAATTGATCCAAACATCAGATAATAATTAATAACTAATTTGTATAAAAAATCTGCAATGCAGTGAAACGATTGCACCCATTTTTCTCAGACAGAGTGAACAAGCTATGTGCCGAAAAAGCGTCATAACTCTAGCTTTTTACTCTAACAATTTACGGCGTCCCCTCCTCTCTAATATCATTGCATGCTCTTCTATCACTTTGTTTGATTGCAGCTCTTAAGATGTCTACAAGTGTGCTTGAGTGGCCCCTTGATGGCTATTCTCACACCGTTTTCCTCGCCGAATGTACTAAAGCACATGATTTTAATTATGGATCCAGAAGCTGAAACACTGATGGGTCCATCTACATTCTCATTGTATCTTATGCATGCTTCATTTACCTTCTGCAAGAACACGTTGTACAGGAGATACAGCTATCTCTTAATACCAGGTCATTTAATTATGCATAACAATGAGAATAAAAGCATATGGCCTCTCAAGCACATGAGTTTTTAGGTAATTTACACTGTAAAAAAGAATTGTTGGTTTAACTTAAAAAAAGTAAGTTATCTAGTTCATTGAAATTAAAATTTTGAGTTACTACAATGAAAGCGATTGGTTTAATCAACAGAAACTGAAAATATTAATTATCTAAGTTGATTTGACAAAAGAAAAAATGTGATAAATCATGAAAATATTTATTTTTACAGTGTAGACATTAAATACGCTTGGTTGATATATTAAACATATATATATATATATATATATATATATATATATGGTAACACTTTATTTTACAGTGCCATAGTTACACGTTACTACATGAACTTACTATAGTAATAACAGTAAATTATGCATAATTACAAGTAACAAACCCTAAACCAAACCCTAACTGTAACTCTATAGTAGTACATGTAGTTAATTACTATTACTCAGTACTTATTTGAGTAATTACAATGTAAATGCGGCACTGTAAAATAAAGTGTAACCATATATATTTGTAGGTATTTGTAATATTTAGCATAGTAATATTTATTTAACATGTACATAAATTGTATTTTAAAAAGAATGAAAATGGTTGCCCTTCCGTATTACATAATGCACCTAATGATGAGAGCAAGTCAATCAAAAAGCATATCTACTGGCAATTTTCTGCAATATTCCAGTTCAGACGTCACAGCCTTTCAAGAAAATGAATGTGCCTTCAGGCTGAGCAGTTACTCAAGAGATCTGGATACTGACTGACTCTGAATCAAAGCTCCATCATGAATATATTATTACAGTCCGGAACCTGCAAAAAATACTTTTCTGAAAATCATAAACCAAAGTTGCGATGAGGGAAGAGGAGATTCATTTAGGAGAATTTGGAAGCTGCCTGAGAGCATAGCTGAAGTGAGTAAGAACGGCTTGAGGACAAGCCCCCAGCAGCCAGCACCTAGCATCATTCCCATCGATTTGAATCTGGAGCCAACTACCTTCAAACTGCTCGACATAATTCACTGCCAGTGGCATCAAAGTACTGCAGCACTGCCGAGGCTCTTGGGCTTCAAAACTTTCTCTTCAATCAGTCAGTAGTCCTTTATCCCAGCCTCCACACAGCAATAAGGAAGTTATCATAATGCTCTGGAAATATATATCTGTAATGTATTCTCACAGCTCAAATTGCATGCAAAAGACTGATTGCACACTTCCCAGACTTATGAATTTCAAATGCATAAGCAAAACTGCATGCACGCAATTAAAAAAAAAAAAAAAAAAAAGCGCATAAACTATACTGGAACCAGCTGTATATATAATGAACTCAATACATCAGCATCAATGAAACAGCCTTGCTCCCTCTCATTCTGCGTAAACCGATTAGAGCTCACAATTTATTTCAAATCAAAGCATGACGTCTCCATCTAGAGCAGCAAGTGTTCTGCTGGTCAGGCCTCTCATTGATGTGCAAGGCATGTGCGGCTTGCCCATTCTCAGCCACACCAGGAAACAGCCACACAGAGGCTCATTGTACCACGCAAAGGAAATCACTCCATTTGAAAGTGGATGAAAAACATTCTCTCACATCAAGCACTGTAGCCAGTGCACTCTTTCTTTCTTTTTTTTTTTTCTATAGGGCAAAAACATTTGGCTCACTTTGAAATCAAACTGCTCAGATAGGTTGCAAACATTTTTAAAAGGTAATGAATTATGAATGAAATGCATGTACGTAATGTACCCCAGAGTTTATGAGTACAGAAATGATATGGAGCTCTCTTTACATTTATGTAGACAAACAAACAAATTAAAAATAAATCCAGAAATGCATATACCCTATTTCTGTGCTGATAGGAAACAATAACACTCATCTGATTTATGGCGCAGGAAACTGCTGCATCATTTTTCAAGTATTTAACTCGTCTACAATAAGGCATATTTAGAAATTCAGCAATATATCTCTACCAGCCATTACAGACTCATTTTAGCACCTTGGACAGCAACCGTTATGTCCACAGTCAAAGACGATCTGATTTAAATTTAGAAATTAATGAGTGAACGCATAAGGAATAATAGATCAGGTGCTACAGCAAGCAAGTCGATGTGCCACGATATGTAAACAAAAAATTCAGGCAAATAGAAATGATCAAATAATTTTCTGCACCATTTGACAATGCTTCATGACATAGAAACTAGGCAAATACAAGTACTATATATGCTGAGACTACACACACACACACACACACACACACTGCCGCTAAAAGAGATCAGGCATGCTGCAGAATACTGCACAATCCACATCCATCACAGAATGCATGGGAAACTTAATTCAATTTAAGCTGAAATCACCTGATCTTAGAACCGTAAAACATGGAAAACAATATTCTCCCAACACTAGAGTACCATTTGACTTTTTTTTCCGTTTAATGCAATGGACAAATAATTCTATTTTACATAAAGAGTCTTAAAATACAGCACTTATAAAAATTTGATTAGCAGAAAGCAGAGATAAAATTCTTCAAGTGCAAAGGCACTTCTGGAACCAGGAATTTGTGTTGCACTCACCATCCAACATGTTCTACAGGAATGTCATTTCAACAACCCTGTCGTTTGAGAGAAAATATATTTCATATTACAAAAAAGCATGGAGCTGTAAGCTATACATATTCTTGCGACAACTGCTACAGTCTTTATGTTTCAAGTAGAAGAAATAATTTAAACCTTAGAGAAAATAATATATCATCTTTAAATTGCGGGTATGTATACAGCCTCTAAAAGAAGATGGAAGGCTTAGGTCTGTGGTGGTGGTGTTATTATTGTCTCTTGTGGTTGAATACACAGATGATACAGTTTTACAGGGACTCAGTCTTACAACTGACTCATCGCAGTTTGTTTCTCCAAAACTTCGAGGTAGTCCGGCTCGGTTTTAAGCTTGTTGGATAGCAAAGGATGCTCGTTTTTGGACTGTGCAGCATATTTTCTGGGGGTCCCGTAGAGAACAGTTTTGTTTAATCGATCCTGGTTGTGTCGCCGGGCGGTTTCGTAGGGTGGGATGAAGGATTTTTTGGGTAAAGTGCAAAAGTTATAGCTGAGTGGCCCGGATTGGGGCAGATCTTTTGCTCTCTCCACAATGTTCTGATAAAGCAGTTCCGGTTCACGGTTGGCGCACGGCTGCTTATCAATGAACTCCACTGTGCTTATGGTGAAAGCTGGGCTTCGATCAAGCTCCTCCTTCTTGGGGTCAAGAGTGCTGAAGCTCAGCTCCTTCAGGTTCCGATAATAGGCCACCTGCTCGCTCTCCTTCTGCATGTAGATGGGGTTCTGACACATCTGACCCACCGGCGGAGGGATGTAGTTGTACACGTGGTTGTCGGTTTTATCCGCATTGGCATCTGCATTGTATGAGCCATACTGTACTTGGAAAGAGTTCAAGTCCAAATGGTTATTGGTGCCTGAGGGAACGTTCTCCACTCCCTTGCGACGTTTGAGGACAAATACGAACAATCCTGCCCCGAAGCACACGGACAGAATGAACACAACGAGCAGGCCCAAGATGAGAACGGACAAGGGCACCTCTGGAGGCATCTCCGGCATTCTGTCCGTAGGGGTTACGGCAGAAGAAGGGGTCGCCTCGGTGCTCGAGCTCTCAACAGTCGGGGGTTTAGTCACAGGAACCTCATCAGTCTCTGGGCAGATGGCATCATTTCGGAGGGAGCGCAAGAGCCGGCCTGCATGCTTGGATGGTGAGTCACATGTGATCTCATTCACCACTACGCTGGTGCTGGACAGCTCCATCCAGTTCTTAAGCTCCACAATGTCGCAGGTGCAGTCCCACGGATTCTCCTGGAGGTCGATCTGAATGAAGGCAGAGAGCTGGTCCAGCACGCCGCGCACTGGGAGATGAGAAAAATGATTGTTTCTGAGATTAAGCCTTGTCAGCATGGTACCTCCAAACACATTGTCGGGAAGGGATCTCAGCAGGTTATTATTAAGGAACAATAGCTGCAGATTGTGCAGCGAGTTGAAGGTGTGGGGTAAAATCTCTTTAATGATGTTGTATTCCAGGTAGAGATATTGCAAGCTCTGCAGCCCAGCGAATAAAGACTGGGACAGGCTTTCAATGTAGTTGCCATTTAGATAGAGCCTCCGTAAACTTGTGAGATTCTCAAAGGCTCCGTCCTGAATGATTGCTATTCTGTTATTCCCTAAGTGCAGGAGCTCAAGGGAGCTGTATTCTGTCAGATCCGTTCTGTATATGGTCTGCAAATAGTTACCGGTTAAATGCAGTTTCTTTGGATACGATGGTTTGGGTTGAAGTTCAGAGATGTTCTGAAGCTTGCGCTCCTGACAATTGATGTTTAATCCACTGTCGGAATTTTGCGACGTGCACACGCAAATGCTCGGGCACGTCATTGGGACAGGTGAACGCGTCTGGTAGACCATGATAGGCCCGAATACATGTTTATCTCTGGACGTGACACGAGGAGTGGGGCGGTATCTCATTTTGGGGGGGCGGGAGGCCTTGGGGGCTCTTGTCGGTGTGACTCGAGGCCGCAGGGTTGGAGACGGACCCTGATATTGTGAATCAGACGGCGGTTGCATCGCACGATGACTTGCGTCTCCAGGATTGCGCCTGGGGCAAAGGTCTTGCTTGATCAGCTGCGTGACATCTTTGCCGTGCAGTCTGAACGGCGTCTCACACACGATATCCCCCACAAAGACGGAAATTGTATCCAGCCAGGCTTTCAGGGGTATCAAATCACAAGTGCAATTCCACGGGTTCTCTTCCAGCTGAATCTCCATTATTCCACCTATATGCTCTAGAACACCAGCAAACGGCAGCATCTTCAGTCGGTTTCCCCTTAAATCCAAATGTGTCAACATGACAAAGCGGAATATGTTGTTAGGTAGAGAGAGCAAAAGGTTGTCGTTGAGTATCAGGACTTTGAGTTTATTCAGTTTGTTGAAAGCCCCTGCCTCTATGGCACTAATGTAATTATAATCAGCTTGCAAATACTCCAAACTCTCCAAACCAGAAAAAGTGTCCTCTCTTATTATCTCCAAGTTATTATTATTGAGATGAAGACGCTTCAAGTTTTTTAACCCATTGAATGCCCCTGTTTTGATCTCCTGCAAGCCATTATTACCCAAATGAAGAGATGTTACATTACCATAATTGAAGAATTCGTTCGGGCTTATCTTGGTGAGAAAGTTTCCATTCAGAAAGAGCTGGCTGATTTTGTTTTGCGGAGGCTGGAACTGAATGACCGTGGTAAAACCCTTGTTTTCACAATTGATATTCAATGCGTTCTCCTTTTCCTCGCAGGAGCACCGGTTCTTGCAAATGTCTTTGGAAGTTTTGCGGCTGTCTGTCTTTGAAGGGAAACTGGTGACTGTTAAAATGCTCAGCAAGAGAATGTTGTTCAGCATTTTTACAGCAATAATGCCGAAAGCCCCAGCATTAATGTGCAAATCTCAAAACAGGCATGCACAGCCCCAAAGAAGATTTTTAAAAGGCGCACAAAAGCGCACAGCTCTCCATTGACCCTCCTTAATTCCCAAAAGGCGGAATGGAGAAGGCATCCATCACCGAGCGCACTGTGAACGCTGCCGGACCGAACGCATCGTCGTCCCTCGCAGTGATAGTGAAATCCCGGGCTAATGAGCAAGCATTCATGCAGCAGTTTGAAGCGCATCCGAGGCACCCACAGTTCTGAGTCTCGGAGCTTAAACTGTCCTTTTCACCTGCAGCGCGAGAGATATTCACACGAAAGCAACTTTACGCCTGTGATCCTGCATGGCGACAGTCAACTTGACGGTGCGTGATGCGCGGGATAACTGAGCGCTATGCGAGCGAGCTTCAGAGTGAGAGAGATAGACTCCGCGCTTGCTCACTCACTCCCACCAGGAGCGCGCGCATATGTATGTATGTGTGTCTGTGTGTGTATGTGCTGGGTGAGAGTGTGTGAGCTCTGCGTGGTATTCCGACGTCACCAGACATGAGTGAGTAGATGTTTTCCTCTGCTAGTCAAATACATTAGTTTTTTTATAACAACAATAACATGTTATTGTTATTTGCAGACTTGCGTTTATCACTGCTTGATAAATGTTGTTTTAAGATAGAATTCATGGCCTTTTTGTTTTATTTATTTTTGATATTGTATGGCATTTTACGTTTTATTTCTTTAATTATTGCTTTTATTTAATCTATTTATGAACTATTGCTGTGTGTGTTCTAACGCGTCTTGTACTCTTACTTTGTATTAAAACAGTTGTAAAGATATGACTTTATGCTTGTTAAGAAGAAGAAGGAGAACAACAACAACAACAACGTCACGGTTCTGTTTGCCCGTGTTTATTATTTTTCTATATAGGCTTATAATGGTGTTAACATTAATTTGTAGCACAACGAGGCTAAATGAGAGGTAAATAAACATAATAAAATCAGATTTCTGTACAGTTTCTGTAATTAAAGTTTCTGGCATTGACAAAAGCCGTTGTTCTAATCATAATCGGCCACTAGGAGGCGCAAGTAGCTCCAATATATACGGTGTATATATATAAAACATGCATATGCAGGGGTAAAGACAGCGTCAACAGGGATCTTAAAATAAGAGAAAAGATAAAAATAAAGAAACCTTTGATTTTCCCCAGATTGCTTTGGTGTTTATTTTACTTATCCGTTCCTCTTGCTTATTTACTGACTGCTGCTTAGCAAAGCGAAATTTGAGACTTAATTCATGACTCGTTGTAATATTAAGAACCAGCTTAAATTGCAATTACAAAGCACCTTCAGGCATAAGGTAATACGTCATAAATTATTGATTTACATGGTGCACACTGGCAAGAGAATTCATGATAGATAGCCAAGAAAAGGAGGACAATATGCCCAAGGCACTAAGGCCAAACTCAGCCAATACTGGAGAGCACTGTAACACCATCAGTTTTCAACCCATTAGAAATGATAATAGATGACTCTAGCAACAGCAAAATAAATAAATATATAAATAAATATTTATATAATACTATATTAATTATAATAAATTACATAATTAATTATAATAAAATTATTATATCCAATTTGAGGTAATCAAATAAATACATTTCATTTTTTTTTTTTTTTTTTTTTTGTCTTATAATCAGCAGGTTCTTGTTTAGTTTTACATATGACACCCAGATGCAACTGTTTATTTGTGTTTATTTGTCTATACTTAGTTGTCTCCAATTTTATTGTAGATTATTTGCTATTAGTGCTTTGTAGAATTTTTCTACTTTATTTTGTAGCAGATATGGGAATATTATATCTAGGTTTAAAAAAAACAACAACAACAACAAAAATGGTTTTCAGACACCAAAACAAAATGTGTTACTAAACTCAAATGATTGAATGAAAATTAATACATCAATCATCTGTTAGGAGAATGTGCAAAGTGATTTTCACGAACCTCAAAGACAGACAGAACCATCTGCACATGAAAGCCAGAACATACTCTGTGTATTTGCATTTATTTTAAACATCCTATGCTGAATGACTTATTTGTTTTACGTCATAAATCTGTTTTTATATCTTCTGACTGCATGACATTGTTTGACGTTTGTCACAAAACATTGTGCTTATGGGCATATGATGAAATACACGTGTTTGTCTCTTTCTTTCAATATAAGCACTTTAACAATACAGATTTGTAACTATTCTATAGAAGTCTGCCTACTTTGTGCCATTTGTACTATTGTGACAGAGAGCATTTATTTTGAGTCATATAATTATCACTTCATGCTAATTTTTTATGCAAGAGCTATAAAACAATGTGAATGACAAGTAAATGCATCTTGCATTAGTGTGTTATAAGTAACTGATTCTGTGTGTATGTGTGTGTGTGTGTGTGTGTGTGTGTTCTTATATATATGGTTTACACAAATGTGTATAATAACATGGGTATTACAACGTAAACCAAATGGCTTAAAAAAACTAAACAGTTTTTTTTTTTTTTTTTTTTTTTTTTTTTTTTTAATTTAAAAAATGCAGACAGTTTTCTGTGATGGGTAGGTTTAGGGGTAGGGGTAGTGTAGGGGGATAGAATGTACAGTTTGTACAGTATAAAAACCATTACGTCTATGGAGAGTCCCCATAAACCACATACACAAGTATGTGTGTGTGTGTGTGTGTGTGTGTGAATAATGCATACATATTGATATATTGATAATACAGTTACCTGTCCTCGAATCTGATTGGTCGAGCAGTGTTTCAAGAGTGCTGAGTGCCCTGGGACTTTTCACTGCTTGTATCACTCCTTGTCCAAAATTTGTCCCACACAGACTGTCAGTTGGCATATTACTGGTGTGGATTTTTTAGTGACTCTTTCTGAAGGTAACATTGTTATGCCTCAAGGTGGCGGCAAGTGACTGTTTTAAAGAGTGACTCATTGAATTATTTATTCAAACTATTTGTTCAAAAACCATGATTCATTCAGGATCCAAACAAGCAGCTGAATTTATCGGTGAGTCATTGAATTATTCATTCAACCGATTTGTTTAAAAATGCAGATTCAGGAATGATATATACAACTTTGTCTATGTGTGTGTTGTTTGGTGTTACAATGGTTCTGTTGTGAGTTACTTTATACTAACTTCTTGGTTATTGAACTATTGTATAAAAACAATATCATGCAATCACACTGCCTCCTTGGACTGCAACAACAGCACAACACGACAGAAACAACACAAGCTATCACTGACGTAATGATTTTGAATTAGTAATGAAGCCTTGGACACATCTTTTGATTTTAATGTGATTAATCATCAAGAGTCACACTTTGGAAAATAGCATATAACCATTTCAAATAGCAAAACAGTACTATAATATCAAAAATATAACCTTATAAAAACATATGAAAGAACATGTGATAAATAAAACTGTATTTAACTACAGCAATAAGCCCCAAGAAGCCGTGGTTTACAATGAATTTATAACAGCTAAGGGGCGTTGTTAGGCAGGACGCACAGTGGAGTGCCTAAAACCTCCTTAGATATTATAAATTCACTTTAAACCACGGCTTCATGGGTCTTATTGCTTTTACAAAACGGTTCCCACACAATACAAATATTAAAGCCAAAAAGTATGTATTAATGCAACTTTCATGAAGCAAAGATTGTCTTTATGAGTGAGTCACTCAGTCAAGACTTTTATATTAAAACTTTTTGTGAACACGGAACAAGACGCAAATAACAATGCTAGCGCTGTCAGTCAGCAGGGCACGGGAAAACCCATTAAATATTAAAAGGACAAGATCGCAGCAGATATTCAAACGGATATTTAATTATGAACATAGGACTGACCTGAAGGAAAATGCTAAATCTGAATGGAGGTAATACGCTTGGTCACTCGATATCTTTCTCACAATACTCTTCTACATAATGCAGTAAGCTTTAATGAACAAAATCAATTGAGAACAAACATATGTTTACATTGCTAAGAGTGATTGCTAAGACAGACGCAGCACCATACTCACTTAGTGGCGCAGAGATACTTATGTGATGCAGTCAGCTGTATGTTTTCGAGAATTTTATAACGGCTTTGAACGCGGCTCAACCAATCAGAATCAAGGGCTGGAACTATCCGTTTTATAAAAATTGTTTAACACTTTTAATTGTATTATTATTTTTAATAGCACAAACTGGGACCATAATGTTTACAGTAATTAGGCTACAACTTTTAAAATGTTATTTATGTTTGTGCTTTCGAAATCTTTACTTCATCTCTTAATTAAGCTTATAATTTTGCTTTTAGACTTATTTTGAGCACACAGTATGTGCTCTCTGCAAATGTATTTGTTGAAAGTGTAATTGTTTAGATGATTTTTCCCCCCCATATCGCTGTGTGTGTGGAAATTATTGCATTGTGACAGAGGAACTTCTGGGAACATTTAAAATTGCATTCAAAACAATCTGGTGCCTTGTTCAGACCTTGTTATACAGTGCATACAAACTGTGTTACTTTTTATTTAACATGAATAGTTAGTATGTAACCAATGAATAACAGTGTCTCTTTTGATAAATTGTGATATTAGTGTTCTGTTCTCATCCAGGTTCAGTTCTTCATGGCTAAAGTAGGTGTAAAATGGAAACATTTTTAGGGACAGCTCCAGATGGGGGTACAAGACACCAAAAACTGTGATTGTCCTCCGAAAACAGGGATATGTGGTCACCCTATAGCATTAACTGACTTTAGTTTGTATTGTTTTATGGTTACTACACTTTGGTATTCTATAGCAGCTAAAGAATCAGAAGTCTCACGCACTGACAGGAAATAACTTACTTTTACATTGAAAAATAAGGTGGATAAAAGCAATATCATAATTTCAATAGTGCAATATGGACATATATCAGAGTATGATAAAATGGTTTAATAAGACAATAGGCTTCTAAATAAAACCCCACTTTTATTCAGCTAAAGTCAGCATGAAACGTTAGTTGTGATAGTGTTTTCTTCCCTATTGTGATACATATCTGAGTGAAACACTTGTCAAACAAGAAAAAAAAAATTAGGGTGGGGTTTGATTTTGTACATGAGGAATTGATTAGATGGTTGTGGTTTGCTATTGGTGGATCTCATGTGATTGACAGGTTGCCCCGCCCTCATGCCAGTAAACACATCATCAGAGAAGAGAAGAGAAGAGAAGAGAAGAGAAGAGAAGAGAAGAGAAGAGTGTTGCTGTAAGAGGGAGGGGAAGTTTTTTTAATTAAAGATTTTGAGGGCACGTGAATTTTTAAAAAATAATAATGTGCACAGATAAATCATTTATAATAAACACTGCAATATTCCATGAACAGCAAGAATTGTCAATTTCATGGTGACTTTACTCAACATCTGCTCCCCATAAACACATTTGATGAGTAAAATATCTCTGTGGTTCCGTTTACACAGATAAAGTCCATAACTCCTGAGCTGGACTCCTGGACAGCTCATTCTCTGCTTTTATGAACACATCACAGAGGAACACCTAAATTTCAGCGCTAGATACTGATTCTCCTGCTGAAACAATGCCGTGCTGACCTATAACTTGTGGGTCCCTGCACTTGATGAATTGTGTCATCCCGGTCCACAGAAGTGCTGACCCCAACACAAGTTGCTCTCAATGATTTCCTGTAGCTGGCAGAACACAGTGAGTGATGAATGAACATCTCTGATCCATCAATCCCAGGGCCTGGAGTCAGGTGCCCCCGGTCTTTTCGAAGAAGTGTAATTCCACTTTGTTCATCTCTGTCTTTGGCCGGGTCCCTGCAAGCTGCTCGGCTTTGTCATTAAACAGGGTAGAAAGTAAAGGATTTGATCTCCTAAAGGATTTGAGCTACAAAAAATGTTCATGTTTTACACTGGAAGAATGGGATAGGGATGTAAAAGCTGGTTTTAATGCTTGTACAACTCTTTACAACTCTTCTCTACTTGATCTAATTGCTTTGATAAAACATTTTATAATTCACAAAAAGAAAGACAATTTTGAAGCCAATTCCTTTATGAGATATACGTTGTAATCCAGTAATGGTAACCTTCTCAAGGCCCTTTCATATAACTCATGTCATAGGCCACAACGAAGAAAACAGTGAAAACTTGTATTTGAGCAAATGCTGAGTTTACATCTTCCTGGAAAGTTCCACCATACCAGGGGCGGAGCTATGGGGTCATCATACCATTGACCTACGCTTGGCCACTCTGCTCACAGTTGCTGTTTCTGTGTCTTTTTATTGACAAGAATTGCGTTAGATGTAGAACCTTCTCTTTACGACCACAACACATGGGAGACATTTCAGGAATGCATGCCAACTTCAACCCCAGCACTAGGCACAAGTCAAACGAGCACGGAAAAAGTACAGGTGCCAAAGGAGCTTCCGCAGATCAACAGTGAAAGATGAATAGTAGATATACGAGCCAGTGGAACACTTAATACACTATGATTAAATGTGAAGGTGATTAAAGCAGTGTAAAAACTTCCCATGCTTGAATTTGTTATAGGTGTCACATTTGTGACCCTGGGCCACAAAACCACATTGGTTATGAAATTGAGATTTATACATCATCGGAATAAATAAGTTTTCCATTGATGTATGGTTTGTTGGGATAGGACAATATTTGGTCGAGATACAACTATTTGAAAATCTGGAATCTAAGGGTGCAAAAAAAATCACATATATATATATATTTATATAATATTGAGAAAATCGCTTTTAAAGTTGTCCAAATGAAGTCCTTAGCAATGCATTTCCACTCACAAAAATACATTTTTGATATATTTACAGTAGGAAATTTACAAAATATCTTCATGGAACATGATCTTTACTTAATATCCTAATGATTTTTGGCATAGAACAAAAATCGATAATTTTGACCCATATAATGTATTGTTGGCTATTGCTACAAATATACCCGTGCTACTTATGACTGGTTTTGTGGTCCAGGCAGGGTCACATTTAAGAACATGTCTCTCAAATGTATGGACTAAAATATGTGTGAGATCACAATATAAGTCACAAATTGATAGGCCTATGTGATTTTTTTAATCTTTATTTAAATGCACAATAAATGTGAGCACTGTGCATTTGTACTAGAAAATAATAGGCACCCATTTTGCATTATTTGGTAAAGTACAAATGAAAATAGATTACATTTAAATGCACATAAAATAATTTTACATTCTGGCCTTTATGTGCTGCATGCCTGCTTCTGCCCTTGCCATTTTCACATTCTTGCAAATGGAGATTCAAAAGTTAACATTATATAGTAAATGGATTTCCACTCTCATCAAAAATTATATAACAAACATAATAAATATAGCCATTAAAAAAATAAAAATAAATAAATAAATAAATAAATTAATTAATTTGTGATTTCAAATATTAAATTTAATCATAAGCTTGGTGAACAGCTTTAGAGAATTTGATGTTTCCCCATTCAAAGAGATAGGAGCTGTATTTGTGACAGATTGAAATATGTATTTAAAAAATATATATAAATCTGTGAAACATTGATAGTACTATATTTATGGTATTGTGGATATATTTAAAACTGTTTATAAAATGTAAATATGTAATTTGTTTGTTATTTTGGTATTTTCATCTGTGTTCTATTAGTTTGGCACAATAGGGTGTGCTATCGATTACTCTTGTCTTCTTGAACACTAGGGGGAGAACTCGCGGGGTTTCTTCATTCTACATAAAGTTCGCAGTGGGGAAAATTAAGCGAGTTTTCTGATTTTTCATCTCCCTCTTTTCAGGTATTAATTCTAATGATATAATGTTTAAGAGTGTGCAGATGTCATAATGATATCGATTGCGTTTTGTTGAAGATGTTTAAAAGTGTAATAGTTCAGAGATGCACGAGCTCAGAGCTCCATTTTGAGTATTGATGGCGAGTAGAGAATGCTGTAACAACTGTGAACTAACATGAACAAACAATGAACAAACTGTATTTTCATTAACGTTAACGAAGGTTAGTAAATACAGTAACAAATGTATTGCTCATGGTTAGTTAATACTTAAATGTTTAACTAATTAACCTTATTGTAAAGTGTTACCCAGATATTATTTTTTATAAATAACTAAAGATTGTATATAATACAGTATTGTATATATATACAGCTTTTTTAAATGTGTGTGCAACATACTTGCATAACTGAAGCTCTGTCCCAAATGGTAGACTTCATATGCACTTTCGATCTTGTGGACTTTAAATGGCTGCCATGTGAGACCATAGGAGGTCCCATTTGTCAAGTGCCCCAATTGCGGACAATATGCGCCCCCGATTGCACACTTTTGCCAAGCCTGCACCACGAGTGTTTAGAGCTCCGTGAGTGTTTATGCTCTGAATTAGCTGCCTGAAAGGCATTTCAAAGATAGCTGCAGAATGAAATGACTTGCGGCCAATTTGCTCCAACAGCAAAAGTAAAAAAAAAAAATCCATGATAGCATTTCCACAACTTTCTAAAAGAGGGGAAAAATATAGAAAGATTAATTACAGCAGTCAGAGGAGAGAATTATATGAAATCTGCCATCACTCTCTCAGCCATTGCATTAGAAACACTCTCGCAGCGTTGTTGTGGCAAGCAGGACGAGGCCGAGAGCCGTGGGAATGAGCGAGGCTGGCGGTGCGATTGCTAATGAGCAAGATCCGGATGAATGAAAGGAGTGATGAAATAGCCACTTTCGCTTTGTTTATTTTGATTAAAGTGTTTGAACGTTCGCCGGTTCCGGCCTCCTTCTTACCTGAACTACTAACCTTGTTACTTTGTGTTAATTTGTTACTAAGTGTTAATTTGTTTTGTCTTTGTAATTTACTGCCAAGGTAATATAACGGAAAGTAAGGTGTTATAAATATATATTAAATTTTTTTTATTTTACTAGATTTGTTATGTTAATAACTGTGGAAACATCATCACCATCTGTGAAAAGGGTTTGTAATGCAACAAAAGCAACAAAATAGGAATGATGTAGTTCAGTTACATAACCTGTAGCTTCATAAATGGCTAAAGGAGCAAGTTTTATGTCTGCTCTTCATCTGCAGTTTCTACGAAATGTGTATAAATGGAATTGTACTCTCAACATTCATGGTTTTAACTTAATCACAACAGATTTTCTACTGCCGTAATTCTTTAATTAACTCATCCTCTAAACAGAAAATATGTGAATGCTAACGGATAGCTCTCTCCAAGAATTATAGACCTTACTTGCTCTTAACTGATGCTTCGCTCCATAGATTCTAATGCATTTGCCAACATTTGTGAATGCCCTTAACCACCGCTCTCATTTCAATTAATAAAGCAATAAAGTGGGAATCTTGCTTCTTTGTATCGCTTTTTAGGAAGAGCATTTCAGTGAAACAATCGGAGCCTGTGGATGGATTAGATGGATTAGACGTCTGTGTGATTGAGAAGGTTGTTAAGCGGTTATAATATCCTCCTCAGTTGCATGGGCCACCAGATACAAACTGCTTTATTCTCTGAGGATCCAGTTTTTTATTTATCTCTTATCATTTACATGTAGAATAAAGTGGCAAATAAAGGGTAGTGAGCTTCAACCTATTTTACACAACTCTGCTCTAGGTAAGTGGAAATGTTACGAAGACAGCTGCATTTTTTATTTACACCAGAAATGCAAAGAAAACAGAAAAAAAAACAAAAAAAATGGCATGCTTGTTAGTGCTGTGCTTTATGGAATGTGAAATTACAGCACAGAGCAGAATATAGTGTTCTTCACCAAGATGTCTAATTGAGGAACAACTAACGGGACTGTATAAATGCAAGAGTCCTTTTTATTAGGGGCCGTTCTCCTCCACGGGTAATGGGAGTGAGATATCATTGCCTCTTTCACAGCCGTTCCCTTTCAAAATGCTAACTATTTCATCTACTTAATCAGCCAATATTCTTTCTCAGCTTTGTGGCCAGATGAAGACTGAATCATCAGCACTGCCTTTACAGCGGGTTTATGAGGGGGTCTGAGAATGGTAAATCTCGAAACTTTCTGCGTCTTTGGGTAATTGATTGTTGGAAAGGGCTGAGTGCCACTTTTATTACCTCTGAGATTGAAAGAGTACTCTGAAACTATGGGCGAGTGCTGAACAGCAAACAGTGTGATAAAATACCCTGCTGGACAGACAATTAACTAGTCGGCCAAGGGGGGCTGTATCTATTCCCTTCCAAAGCTGTAAATACAAATATCTCGACTGAGGCAAAAAAAACAAAAAAAAAAACAACATAGAACACACGTTAATCTAGTCGGCTGTGTTCGGGATTACTTGAAGAATTGCGTGTTGCAATTTGGAAGGAGACATCTGAATTGTGTTTAAAATTTCTCAGCATCATCAATTGATATATCATATTTTTGTTAAATATATACATGCATGTACATTATTTACGATGAATGACGGCACTAATCAGGTTGATTTTAATTGTTAAAGGGAAGGTGAAGGCTGGACACATCTTGTCCCAAAGATGACTGAATGGAATTTATATTTTGATGTTTCATTTTCATGTTTTTTTTTTTTTTTTTTTTCTCTCTCTCTCTTCTTCTTCTTGTGTTGGCAAAGGTTGACGTAAAAGAAGAAGTTCTGACAGCCCACATCTTGAGATCTGGCAGATGGCTGCTACACAGGAAAGCTGTCACAAGGTCTGTATCTCAGTAACTATAAAGGTTTTACATTTTTGCTGTTTTAAGAATAGAGTTTGTTTTTCACTGTTTAAACTTAACTTATTGTGTCAACCTAGCACAGACATGACTCTGTGTGACAACATGCCCCGCTTACTGGTGCAATAAGGTGGACATTTTAATAGTCGTTTTGTAGTAAAATCTTCAAGTAATGTTCTTATACTGAAACTGACTTTCGAAAATAAAGCTACCCTGAAATATTTTTTGGATTTGCCTGGCCTCCCAGATTTTATCGGTTACATTTTTTAATTTGCATGGCAGCTTTATCCAAAGTAATTTACAATGCATTTGGGATATTCATTTTATCTGTCCATGCATTCCCTGGAAATTGAACACATGACTAGCAGCATAATTTACCCAATATAAGGTAAAATCTAGTCAATTTGATAAAGTTTGTGCTTGCACATATTAGAAACATGCATACAAATATCTGTCATGAAACTCTAGATGGTGCAGGCTGATAGGTCTTTAACTTAATCTGCTTGCAATCACATCATTCTCTATAGGGCACAACTGATTGGTTCCTGATGTATCAGTAGCCAATGAGCTCACTGCTCAACCTGAAAATACTTTGTCAACATTTGCTGTTGCAGTGCAGCGCACTTACAGAAACCCTCCACCTTCCCCAGCTCCACCTGTATAGATCTGATATGGGTAATGTATGTTATTGTACAGCAGCAGCATGTCTTACTTGCTCACAGCAGTGTGTCATGTATGTATTGGCAGCAAGTACCGTACTTGTTCTGCAGCAGCAGCAATAACCAACAGCAGCTGCGTCAGCAGCATAGCAGATCTATTCCACAAAGACCAAACATATCAACATTGTCATATCCATAACTACGCCAAACACTCCGAGAGTTGTCATAAAATAAATATTTTTGTTTGAGGCACTTCATAGCAAGTACACAAAATATTCTTGAACACATGTTGAACACATTTTAGGTATCTCAGAGAAATATCTGACAAAATGGTTCCTTATTTCAGGTCAGAAGGTCTCTTCCTGTCTACGTGGGAGGTTCTTGGCCATAATAAGCAGCAGAGGACCAGACTTTCTGTCAACAGTAAAAAGTCTGGTATGTGAGACTATACACACCTACATCAGTCCAACAGACAGGCACCACAGTTAAGACAGTAATCTAATGTGCCTCAAGAACACTTGGTTTAGAGCTCCATAACTGCTTAAAACCACTGGCCAGACTCCTTCCTCTTAAGTGGAATTCAATTGCAGTGCTTATGTAAGTGCTGCTGTAACTCCACAACTCCCTAATCGGCCCCTGTGCATTTACCATTGAAAACAGGGAAAGTGCCATCACTAATGCTGCTTACAGCTCATAAACAAATTCAATTTCTTTCAGTATTTGATGCATCCAAACATAGTCATTTCAGATGGGTTCAGCACATGACACATACTGCCCATCAAGTTCAATGATATTAATAACTAGCAACTACATAATATACTTCTAATATAAAATCACTCTTATGAGTGAATTCACAAGCAAGTAAAAGCATGAATATGTTTTCAGTAGTTCAATATCTTCTTATATTGAAAAGTTATCTTTTATTTCATACTTCATTTTTCATCTAGGAAATCACATTCACACCAGAGGTCTGTAAGATCACCAGAGTGCTCATATTCTTCATTACAAATGAAAAGCATAATTTATTCCAGCCTTTATTTGAAGGGCGGCAAAGTGAGCTAGAAATTGAAAATGAGAGCTGTGCCTTCAAGGTCAGCGTCTGCTCACTAGAGAAATTCATATCTGTGGAATTGACTATAGACTTAAAGGCAATATATACCAGATTTCGGAGTGTGTTTGTTTGCGTATGTCAAGACATGTGTTCATATTCTTGTGTGTGCACACCTGAACATATATACTCATAGTTTTTTGGTTGTTCCTGCATGATTGCACCTGTATTCATTCATTGGTTGGCCTTGAAATAGTAGGCAATTAGAGAGGAAAACCTCCTCATTCATTGTCCCTTGACAGGAGCTAAAGCTCGTGTTCACCCGCACTCCGAGGTCTATTGGGAAAGGATGAGGTGGAGATCGGAGACTGTTGGGTAGCTATGAAAAAAATCGAAATTCCATTGCACAGCTGTGACCAAAAACTCTTTGCGGTTCACAAACAAACACTAAAACCATTTCTGAATCCCAGTGCAACATACATGTTCGAATTTACAAGACTACTTTAAAGTCAACTTTCAGAGCTCCTAGTGAGTTCTGGGGACAAACAAAGTGCAAAGGAGATGGATCTAGACTGGAAATTGCGTACGTTTTGAACATTCTACAGAGCAATTTATATCTTTTGCTTTAGTGTGTTAATAGGAAATATCAAATATTATGATGATTTTTACATTTTCCCCAGTCATTATGAACAGAAATCTGTATTGATTCTTGCATGTCTCATGGCCAATCGTTATGTTCTAGGTTTGAATACACATTAGCTTGAAGGAGTGCAGTTTTTTCCTTGCCTGATCTCACGAACCAAGCTCATCTCACAAGAAAATGTGAAAATTTTAAGAAATGGTCATTTCAAATGAATTCGTATAAAAATAAATAAATAAAAAAAGTAAAGAAGGTCAAACCCTAAACATAACCATCACTTGAGTGTAAGCAGATTGTATAAAAAAATGTAATAAGATTCATACAAATTGTTATTGTGCTGGGTTTTCAGTGAATACTTGAAGACTTAAAGCCTGTGTAAAGTCAACTCTGAGAATTGTTTGTAAACACATTATAAATGTATTACAAATGTATTGCTGAAACACTTTACAAAAACTGTGAACTATGTAGTACTGAATTGTGTTAGACCGTTAAACAGTTTTTCACCAATAGACCCTTTTCACAGACTGTGATGACGCGTTTTAACGGTCATCAATATCGTAAATCCTGCAAAGTTTTTTATATTTTAATTTAAAAAAAACAAAACAAAAAAAAAAACATACATTTATAACACTATACTTAGTATTACATTACCTTTGCATAAAATTACAAAAAATTAGTTAACGCTGCTGTGAGGGTGTTTCTAATACAGCGGCTATGGGAGTGAAAGTAAAAATGACATCTTTCTCTCTTCTGACTACCGTTATCAATCACTTTCTATTTTTTTCCTCTTTTTGAAAGTTGTGAACACACTATTGTGGAGTTTTTCTTTTTTCTATTTGAGCAAATGGCAACACAAAAAAATATATTTAATGTATTCTCTCATTCAGCGCTATAGAATTTTATCCAACTATGATGACTTGCGCTTCTGAGAAACCCGGAAATGTGAAAAGGGTCTATTCTGTTCAGGATTTTTTGGGCAGGGCTAAAACGGTGGCTCGATGACGCACTGGAGCCACCGAGCATGGCCCCGCCCCTAACTATAATAACTGTCGATGACGCACTAGAGCCACCAAGCACGACCCCGCCCCTAAAACTAATAACTACAGGCTCGCCGCTCAATCGCGAGTTACTGTCATTACTGTTACTTACTACAGCCTATATTTTGCTACCTAGCTATGCCTTCGTCATGCAAATTTATATAACCTGGTTGTGATAATATACAAAACAGCTCGGTCTCCTTATTTAAATTTCCTAAAAATGATGATATGAAGAGGTGGATTAATTTTATGAAGAGCCGTCTTGATGGAGAGCTGACAATCACCATCAACACCCGCCTCTGCAGTGATAATTTTACACCGGATAGTTTTACACACTTTCATCAGAGACAACTGGGATTCACTGATAATCCGCTGTTGTTGGTGAATGGGGCTGAACCGCCGGCCTTTATCCTCCTGTCCCGCCGACAACCGATGATATGGGGCCGGACCGACTATCTCCCGTCCCGGCCTTCATCCCTCCATTTGGCGGCGCGACATCTGGTGCCACAGTCAGCAATATGTGCCCACCAATGAGTGTACGTTGCCTTGTGTGCTTATGTTATAATTAGTAGGTAGTCCACAGTAACTCTACTAAATTTTGCAACCCTCTAACGTGATTCTTTGTATATATGCATCAGTATCTTTGACTCATTAAACAAGTTATGTTGAGAGAGATGGCATGTTCTCGCGAGTAGGCGTGGTTTCAGCGCCGACAGCGGACATGCCCCCAGCATTTGAGAGCGAATACTGCTTATTCTTCTTTCAAGATTTTGATAACTTATTTCATTTACTTGGTGGTTTTTTTAATCATTAAAATTTGGCTCAAAGCACATATTTTAATATTGCTTTACAAGGACTTTAAAATTGAAATGGTACTATTTCAGAATCTTTATAAATTGTATGTTTTTGTACCTGTGTTACGTATGAATACAAATATAACCGTTGTCAACAGGCTGCACAAGTTGTTTGGCTTAAGGACAATTTTCAACTTAAAAAAAAAAAAAACTTTTCATGCGTTTTGGCCATTCATTTACACGTCAACAGCATTTTGGGGGCTGAAAGCGCAAACATTTGAAAACAGGTTTCAAAGTGCAAGTTTTTTAAAATGTTACCGTTATCGACTTGTCGTGTAAACTACAAAAATGCTAATTTGTGAAAATGGTGACATTATGCGTATGCGTATTACATCTTCAGTCTAGAGGCGCGTAATGTTTCTTTTACAAAGTGACATTGCCAACTACTGGCCTGGCATCATATTACAGCATTTTTAATCATTTTCACCTATCTGTGTGAAGGGGGATCATTTTAACAACATTGGATTTTTATTTTTTTTTTACGTACAGATGACAAAGGAAAAATGTTTCCGTTTTTAGTACATTGTTGTTGTGTAAACATTTTATGATAACGTTTTATGGTGCTTCTTTTCCCCTCTGTTTGGTGTTGAACGAGTAGCTTGAACATTCTGCTTGATAACCCATTTTGTGTTTAACAAAAGAAACTCAAACAACGGCATTATGGTGAGTAAATAATGACAGCATTTTCTTTTGTGTGTGAACTATCAGCATCACAGGTTATTCACAGAGTACAATTCAATGGCCACATGAAGACAGCGTTCATAAATGACAATGCAGCAGTGAGTGGAGACCCCTGCTCATGTTGTTTTGTTGTATCGATGATAATGAAACCTCTCGAAAAGGTACCTGTCCTGGGCCTGAGCACATATTGATTTTCATCTCAGAGACCTTGTATCCTGCATACTCTTGTGGTGAAACTAACATTCTCCTACAAGGAGACAGTGTGAGGTTTGTTTTGCTTATTTCCTGGACCCGAGAGAGTTTGAAGCCAATTCATTATACCGCAAGACAACAAGCTGGTCAGCGAAACGCTTATTTGCAGAGTTATTGATGTATTGCGCATCTCTTTACAGATGAGCAAAAAACCCACAAAACTTTCACTTCCACATGATTTGCAAAATCTTAATTACAAATCTACAATTCATCAAAAATGGAGCATATTAATGCAGTTTCAAAGATTAGACTCCTTACTGATTTAAATGTCATTGGCGATGCAGATAAGAACAGTAAAGTAGCAAATGAGGTAGAAATTAAGCTCTTATTTGGATCTTTTGTGATACTTTGAAATCCCAGTGTAACATTACAGCAGAGACATGTTTCTTTCTTTCATGTTTTCAATTTCTTTCAGACTACATTCTTAAAAAATGGAGCATTATTATTAAAATAGCGAGAAATGACTAAGCTTAGGTGGCATGTAGACATAGTTTCATGACGAGAACAATATTTGCTGTGTCTTTCTACTTTAGGGCTTTTGCTATACACTGCACTGTTTTTTTTTTTTTTCTGTTACCTTTGGCTCTGTTGAGGGAGGGTTGTGATATGAGCTGGGATCTTTACAAAGCAGCCTGGGACACTGTGGTTTGCTTTAATTGACCACAGTGGCACTGAGCTATAGTCCCGACTGAAACTACTGTTTATACCTCAATACCTTCCCCGCTCTCTCCATGCTCAGGGACTGGATTATTTCATTTGGATTACACCAGAAAACATTTCCCAATGAATAGGAGAAGCCTTTGTGTTGATTTGTTTGGGACTGTTGACATAACCGCTTTTACAAGTTTTACTCAAAGACTTTTATTGATGTGCAGCATATAAAGTAAACTCAAAGCAAAAGAAAACTCTAGTCAGAGAAAAACTCACTGTGGAAATAAATAAATAAATAAAAATGTAGGGTGGGGACTTGGTGTTCTGACCTCATTGGGTGTCGATTGGATTGTGAGATGTGGGCGTCTCAAAAATGAATGCAAGCCTGCAGTCTGTTGTGGAGGAGCAAGGTAAAAGTGGACTAAACTGGAGAAGTCCAGCATACATCGACAGAGAGAAGTCTGTCATTGTATCTGGAAGATCGAGTTATGATATTTTGATTTAAAATTATGAGGTCAAAAAAAAAAAAAAAAATTTCTCTAGTCTGAAACAGCACTTTATTAAAAGCCAAATAGCCCAAAATCTCAAAACTGACCAGTGCATGTGAAATCTACATTTTTAAATCTTAAATCCTTTATCTTTCAATCTTTTATTTGCACTCAAAGTGCATTACATGGAAGGCGGGAATCTCCGCATCCACCTGAATGATGCGACAGCAGCCATATTGCGCCAGAACGCCCACCACACACCAGCTTATTGGTGGAGAGCAGACAGAGTGATGAAGCCAATCAGTATATACTGTATGAGGGATGAGGGATGATTAGGAGGCCATGATGATGGACAGAGGCCGATGGTCAAATTTGGGATTACAGCCCTACTCTTTTCCGAATTACATCCCCTGATTTTTTTTATCCTCTGATTTTTTTTTTTTTTTTTTTATGACGAGAGACAGTCAAGACCTCGGTTTAACGTCTCAGTCGAAGAACAGCTGAGGCAGTACCCTAGACCAGTGTTTCCTGAACCTTTTTCAGTCATGGCACCCTTTGAAAATTTAAAAAAAAAATGTGGCACCCCACACTAGTGTTGTCACAATACTACTTTGATACGATACCTTGAAAATGATAGATTTTCAATTCCACAAGGAAGAAATGTCATATTGAGGCCTACCTGTGGCCAGAAATATACAGAAATTGAATAGTAAGTTATCAAACAGTCTGCACTAGATAAATTATAAATTAAATAAATATTAATCCTTATTAAAGCTTCAAAAGTTCTTTAGTCAAAAGCAGTGAGTAATTTTCTCTGTTACCTTTGTTCTTTGATTAACATTAAAGATAGACAGCATTAGTGGCTGCTGTCACTTTAAGATCTGCCGCTGCTGCACATGACGCGTATTTGGCATGTGTCCCATTTTCTCACAACTTTTTACGTTCGTTTAATACTTTACAAATACTTTACCAATACGTTTGATACTTTACGAAAAATTTAACTGCTCTTATGAGGATACTAGACAAAACAGACATTTTAGCATAATTTTGCGTGTTATTATTCATTCAAGCACGAAAGAGAACTCGATTCTTGTGCGTTCTCGTTTGTCTTGTCGCGCTTGAATGGTTTAAAAGCATTTGCATGAAGAAGAGCGTGATCATATAACCCTAGCCAAAGGATGACAGAAAAAAACGGATGCTGCGTTAAATGCGTTAAATATTTTTAACACGTTCAACAGATAAAATGAATCGCATGTGTGTTTTATGTGAATACGAGGCAAGACATACATAGTGACAATATTTTTGTGTGTAGCCTATTTGACCGTAAGCGCAACAAGCCATGAAAAAGAGGTGGCTTTATGTGGGTATGCACTGGGAATGAAGCGCGGGAATGAAATCATGTGCAACCCCCGCCGAAATTCAGACCAACCTTTCTTGCGATTTGCATTTTTATTATAAATTTTTGTGATATTTGTTGTTAATACATAGTAAATGATTTATTTTTTTTTTTTTACACATTTTAGCAATTTAAAAATGTTTGACAGAGTTTTTACACAGCACCCCTGCTTTCGCCAGACGGCACCCAGTTTGCGAAATGCTGCCCTAGACTGTTTTTTTTTTTTTTTCTGACTGTTTTCTCTCAACATAACACCGAAAGGTTCATAGTAGTACCTTAATATTTCTACTCTGAGGCACTAATATGCCCCTTTAATAGTAAATAAGGTACAACGTTTTAAGGGTCCTGTCCCAGTGGCAAGCTGTTGTACCCCTAAAGGGGGTACAACAGGGTTTTTTTTTTATTTTTTTTTTTTACTTTTTTTTTTTCTTATGGTGTACAACGGCTATAGTGTCTTGCCTTAAACATACATGGATAAATCATTCACAATGAAATGCTTAACAATTACATATTTAAATTATATAAATAATAATTTTTTTTTCATCCTGACTTTAAACTGTGTGCAAAGTGAAGAATATTGATTATTTTATTTATTTCATGACATTCTGTCATCATTTACTCACCCTCATGTCATTCTAAACTGTGCTGTGGAATGAAAAATAAGATATTTGAAGAATGTTTCAGTTGGTTTGTCCATCCAATGAAATGGGGTCCAATCAATCAATCAATCAGAATGCAAAAGGTGAGTAAATGATGACAGCATTTTCATTTTTTGGGTGCACTATCCCTTTCTCATCGTTATACAGTATGTGTATAATCCAAGATAAATATAAAAGGGTATTTCATATATCTAAATAATATTGGTTATATTAGAGATATATTAGCACATTAACGCCAGAAACATTGACTGAGGACTTAGTTGTGGCATATAAATTGTCTAGTTCCTTTGTTCATTGAGGACAGTCCATCTTACAGGCCACTGATAGAATCTAACAGACAGAATACATTTTCCTTTCAGATGAGGCCACACTTCTTCCATTTCCCAGGTAACAAAGGGGATAAAGGACTGCATCATTTATAGACTGTGAGAATTCACACTGAAATTGTCAGTTGAGAGATTTCAAGCCAGGAGAGAGAGTCTCGTTTCCAACACCGCCCAAGAGTGAATCAATCCATCAAGCTGACAAGGTCTGCGTTTCAGATTGTTCTCAGTACACAAGGGATCCAGAGAGATAGTTGAATACAATTACAAAAAGCCGTTAAAGGAACAGACTTTATTGCTCTGACGGGAACAAGGACAGTTGTAAGACCATCGGTCTAAAAGTATATGCCAAAATCTTTACATGACGAGCAACCGGTTGTGTGTGATGCATTAAATGATGATAAAATGGCAGATATTACCAAAAAACTTTCAAATACTTTACAACCTAAACTTAAAAACTTAACCTAGGCCTGTAAGTTTGAAATAGTAGTATTATCAGTCCTCATAGTCTCTGGTGCCTTTGCCAGCAAGGACATTGTTGGGTGGCTATGAAATCCAAATAGCATTGCATAGCTGTAGCTGAAGACTCCCTGGTATTGGTAAACAAAATTTAAAACCATCTCTCTGAGTCCCAATGAAACATATTTTGGAATCCAAGACCATATCTTGCAGGCTTTGAGAGGTCCAGGTTTTTTAATTTTTTTATTTATTTATTTATTTTTTTTTGTGAGAGATAAACTTAAATCTAGTTCTGAAATTGAGCTTCTTCTGTGAAAAGATCAAAAATAATTTTCACACTCGCTGAAAATGTAAATACTGTTATATAAAAGTGACCGTTCCCAAGAGACTGCTCCGTAAATTTGAATGAAATTGTGAATAAGTCTGATAAAGGATTTTACTTAACCTTCCTTTTGAAAAAGAAGTGTGCGTAATTGTAAATCTTAAAAGTTATTGTAAATCTTAAAGGTATATTACAAAAACTGTACTTGCAGGTAATATAATAATAATAATAATGATATAAAGGTCTCTTAATTGTAAAGAGA